>NC_090892.1:69894154-69901654 GCF_036669925.1 Montipora capricornis | reverse complement strand
AGTTGGGTATCTTTGCAAGTTTCTTCCTTGATCTGATCTACAACGACAGCATGCTCGGCTTTCAAGACATATTTGATTACTCTCTCTACAGCATCCTTTCCTTTCTCTGGCAATGGGTGTCTTGACAGGAAGTCAAGGGGGTCTGCGTCATCTTTTCCAGGCTCATAGATTAGCTCGAAGTCGACATCTTGCATTCCCATCACCCATTTTTCAATTCTCGGTGGGAGTCGCATGGCTGCCTTGTTAAACAGTGGGAGCAGTGGCTTGTGGGCAGTGATGATCTTGAATTTTGGTGCTCCAAGGAGGTAAATGCTGAACCTGTTCTTCGCCCAATGTACTGACAGGGCGTCTTTTTCTGTCTGGCTGTACCGTTTCTCCGTGTCGGTCATCGTACGACTAATGAAGTGAACTGGCTGGAGACCACAACCTGTCTCTTGGAATAATCCGGCTGAGAGCCCTTCATGGAAACTGGCTTCCACTCTCACAACGATTGGTCTAGCTGGGTTGAAGTATGCCATTGTGCTTTCACTAGTTATGCTTGCTTTCAGGTTCTCAAATGCTTCATTCTCTTCTGCTCCCCATTTGAACTTTGTATCTTTGTGGGTTAGCTTTCGCAATGGTGCAGTTAGTGATGCGTATCTTGGGATGAACTTTGAAAGGTATCCCGTCATGCCAAGGAAACTTCGCACCGCTTCTTTTGATTTTGGTGGACTGCTTTCTTTGACAGCTCTGATTTTGTCTGGGTTTGGCTTTAATCCGTCTTTCGTGAATTTGTGTCCGTAGAACTCTATCTCCTCGACTCCAAACTGGCACTTGTCAGGATTGAATGTGATTCCAAAATCCATTGCTCTCTGCAGGACTGCTTCCAATGTCTTGTTGTGCTCCTCCATGTTTCTTCCTCCTAGCAGGATATCATCCCGTTGGTTGAGGCATCTTGGTATGTCTCCAAATATTCGGTAGATAGCTTCGTCAAAGAGATCTTGCGAGGCTTTTGCTCCAAAGATTAGACGTTTTGGTCGCATGTTCCCCCACAGGGTGCTAAAAGTGGCAATTTTTCTGGACTCTGGATCGAGTAGGAGTTGGTGGTACCCCTGCCGCATGTCAAGTTTGGAGAACACAGTGCAATCATGAAATTTGTACATGAAGTCTTCAACAATAGGTCTCTGGGTGATCCTATTTCTTTCCATGAATTGGTTTGGTACCCTGAGGTCCACACTGGCCCTGATCATGTGCGGTTCAAGTTTCTCCTTGTCTACAGTGTTGAACTTCGGCTTTGGTTGAACAACCAGGGGTGAGCACCATGTGACTGCCTCGCCTTCAGGAACTTCTTCGAATATCTCCTCTTCTACACATTGGCCCAGCCATTTCTTCAATGGCTCTTGCAGGTAGTAAGCCACTGGTCTCGGTCTTTGAGCTACGGGCACTGCTTCTGGTCTCATGCTGAACTTCGCATAGAACTCTTTTCCATTCTTAATGTCTCTAATCTTCCCGATACCCTTAAATACGTCACTGTATTGATCAGTCATTTCTTTGATTCCAGGTTTGAGATCTTTATCTCGCTTGACACTTTTGACGTCTGGTGGTTCTTCTTGGATTCTCAAGTCATTGGTCTCGGCGAAAGAACCATCTGCTCTGATCTGTAACATACCCAGCTCTTGAAGGGTACTTTTGCTGATGAGGGGTGGGGAGTTGATTCTTCCTCTGGTCACAACAAATCTTACGACTGCTCCACAGGTCTGGTTCCTTATTGTGGCTGTAAACTCTCCTTTCACGGGTAGCTCACTCTGCAAGGTGCTTAACTTTACTCTGCTCGGTTGTAGTGTAAGTTTCACACTGGACCGGTTTGTCAATGCTTTAAATTTTGTGTTCATCCATGACATTTACTTCTGCTCCGCTGTCAGGCTCAGCTCTTACATCAACATCTTCTATCTTCACTGATACGGTTCTGTCTTCGCCATCGGTTTTGATTTTCTTCACTTGCTTCAGGTGTCTTACGGCTTGGCAGAAGAACTCGTCATCGGAACTTGTTGAGTTGTCTGCATCTTCTCCTTCAGTGGTTCTCTTTACACGGCGTTTGTGCCTTGGATTCTCTGGTGGCTTGTGATCGCGTTTTTGGTCGTTGCCTTTCTTACTGTTGTGCGGGCCTTTGGACTTACACACTGAACTGAAGTGGTTGAACTTTTGACATTTCATACATTTTTTCCCATACGCTGGACAGTTCTTGCCTTCCTCGTGTGTGCCTGTTTGTCCGCAGTATCCACAGGGTTGCTTTCCTTTACCGCTTTGTTTGTCCTTGGGTGAATGCCACTTCTCGAAGCGTCGCCCAAGTTTCTTCACGTCTTGATGAATTTTCATGTCGCTTATTTGAAGTGATGTGTCTTCAATTTGAGCAGCTTCGGTTAAAAACCGTGTCAAATCCCATTTCTTGTTAATAGCTTTTTGTATAAGCGATCGATTCTGTGTTGTTTGGATGAGGTGTTCCAAGATTCGTTCATCGCAATTGGCTTCGAATTCGCAGTCATTGGCTTTCTCCCTCAAACGTGCAGCGTACGCGTTCGTTGTTTCGTCATGTGTCGGTCTCATTTTGAGGAATACGTATCTCGCGTGGTGTTTATTTTTCTTCGGTTTGAAGTAGTCATTTAGCTTCTTTCTCAACTTGTCGTACTCGTTAGCGCCATCTGTCGGGGTTGGTAAACTTTTCTCCAGGCGAGCGATCTCTTTCCCGCCATAAATGATGAGTGCATCTTTCTTGTCGAGCGGTTCCGTAATCTTGAAGTATCTGAATTCCCGTTCGATTTCTTCAAGCCAGTCGTCCCACGCTTTCCCTTTTACTATCGGGTCATCTCCTGGGATAAATGGTTGCGATTTTAGATTTCTCGTTGCCGTGATAACTTGAACTGGAGCTGCTGCGCCGGCATCTGCTTGTTCCGTGTGAGACATGTTTTGTCGATCGATCGATTCACGCGTTGAAGTATTTTGCCTGCTTGCCTCTCTCGCTGGGCTTCAGACTTCGCTTGCTAGATTTCTCTTGTAATTCAACGTGTTTATCCACGTCGCCAGTGTAACAACCGCGAGTCTTCTCTGTTTAAATGCGGTTTAATAACATAAGCTATCACTTTGCCGACTACATCTCACAACGCGGCACTACAAAAGACGATACGTATGCACATGTGCAAAACTGAACTATACTGGAATTGTCGGAATGCTGGACTGGATATTACACTAATAATGATTTTGAATCAAATGCACTTTAATAAGTAACGACGATTTTCGACCATTTTTAAACAGAAAAAAACAGAGAAGTTTGGGTTGCCCGGAATGTAATTAAAGTTAAGCCAAGCATGTTTCGTGTGAACCATGCTTGATGATTTCTCAGCTATGAATAATGTAGAATGAAACATGACAGGAACAAAGACAAAAACTGTGAAATTCTCTGTCATTACAATTTAGAAAAGTGGTAAAATTGGTCGTAACGAGAGGTCTGTAGCTAAACGCTCATGGCACAACATAACGAACCGGCCACAAAAGCGTGTTTCGATAAGCACAAGCGTAAGCACAAGAATGAACTTGAGACGTTAACACAGTCAAACTAGCCGAGGATATTTGGCATACGCAAGCGTAGTAACGTCGGAGAAGATCCAGTAGGATTAAAGATGGCGTGCGAAACGTCGTGCTTGTGTAAACTCATACCGGTTCCCACTTGTGAAATAAGCACAATAAATAAGTGAAATAAGAACAAAAGTTTCCTTTTTTGCGCTTTATTCTTATGCTTATTTCACGTTTATTTCAAGCCGGTTCCCACTCATTTTTTTTTTATGTTTGCGCTTTCGCTTATGCTTTTGCCATTGCACAAGTGGGAATCGGGATTAAGCTGTCGCAAATACACCTTATTCCAAAGCGGCCGCCATTTTAGTATTCTTTTGTTTCCATGCAAATTGGCCCTTGTGGCCTCGTTCAAAGTTAAATTTCTTTTGAATTCTTCGTTTGAAAGCGAGGCCATAAGGGCCAATTTGCATGGAAACAAAAGAATACTAAAATGGCGGCCATTTAGGAATAAGGTGAATGAGATGCAGGAATTTCTATCGATCTATTCGGAGTGATCGGGTTTGTTCGGAAATCTACTGAATGCAAACTGCTTGTACATTTGATAGACAGTTATTCCACTGGGTATTCGCAACTCTCAGTATTTTCCTGTAGATTTGCATTTGTAAGAGACTAACCGCAACCAATTGGAGTCCATTTAGAACCCACGTGGGAGTTCAAGTGAGACGCGTAATTTATGCCAGAAAGAAAGTATATGACCTACAAACATAGCCATTCTGCGCCGTGTCCTGTTTTTCTCACACCTGCAGTTGTGACTTACTACCCTGGTCCTCCTCCACATTCTCCTCCAGATCAAGCATCTCTTCAATAATATCTTCCGTCGGAATCAAATCCATCAGCTTTTCGTCTTTCGCTTGGCGTGTTTCTCTAACCTCGTCTGCTTTTTCCTTCATCAAGCCGGTCGCATTAAACACATTTCCAACTGTTGAGGTTATTTGCGACTTTCGCCTCTTTCTTTTCAGAAACTGACCTGTGTTTGTTAGTTGGCCATTCCCTATATGAGGCAAAACCCGCACTCGAGGACTTTTTAACCACGGGGAAATGCCTCCACCATAATTCATCCTTTTAAAAGTTCGCCCCCTTTCTACCGCCACGTAATCACTCCCTGTGACTAACTCACTGGGGGATGAAATAAGTTTACCATCCATAGTATAAAGAGCGGCAATAGCTGCAGCCATAGTAACGTGTTCTTGAACAATACTTAAAATCTGCTCCATATTTTGTTGAAATCGCTTTTGTAGTACTACTTTTACTTTAGATTTGAACACGTCTCCATTACAAAACACATAAAGGATTTTTAAATCACGTTTTCCCCACTCGTAATCCATTTTATGCCTTCCTTCCGCAACAATAATAGCTCTTCGGAGTGTATTGTTCTTTTTACGAGGTGACCGCTGTTTTGATACGCCGAGATCAGCATAATTTAACTTTTTAAACTCTTCTCTCCCAGCAGCAACGTAGACGCACTTGTTTTTAATACTCTCAAGATTCTGCACCGGCCGACCACCTATCGGCGTGCAGATTTTTCTTACGGCGTTGAAAGCCGAAATATGGGTCGTTATCTGATCATACAAGGCTTCCATTGTCTTTGTACAGCGTCTGTTGATGACAAGATTTTTGCCCAGAAACGTACTGTTACCATTCTTGTAAACTTTAACAGTCACTGAAGGAGGGATAATCGAGGCTATCGATGTCATTTTCTTTGCCTAAGAGAAAAATATTCAATGCACTTAAATGTTAGTTTTCTACCCATATAAACCATGTGAGCGTTAGCCCTCTTAATGGAAATGGGCCCACACAAGGACAGAGAAAAACTCTGTCCAGGGTGGGAAGTGAACCCACAACCTTTGGGTTAGATCACCGCTGCTCTACCGACTGAGCTACAAGGTCAGACGGGAGCGGGTCGTGGGAATTGAAGATGTCAATGTCACGGCAATGAATATGTACAAGTACATATTCATCCTTGTGTGGGCCCATTTCCATCAGCAGGGCTGACGCTCACATGGTTTATATTGGGTAGATACTTAGCACTTAACACATTACCCTCAAATAGTTAAGTCTATTGCAACATAAGTGCTACACGGCCAACGTTTGCAAACGTTTACAACCCTTCCTTGTACTTGTAAATTAGTTACTTGCGCAACATAGACTCTGTGAGTAGTTTGGAATAAATGTATATTTAAAGAGAAGTGATGAGAGGTCACGGGTTCGAATCCCGTTGAAGTCATCTGAATTTTCAGGTGTCTACAAGGGACAATTGCTTAAATTGATCAGATAAGTATAAGGATCACTTCTCTCTTTCAAAGAGCAGTTTTATGACTGAATCAGCCGGACAAACTCGAATTTCTTTGACAAATAACAACAGATACAGATCAATCAAACTAAGCCAATCACAACACAGCAAATCAGGATGGGGTTTTCTTTTTTATGCCATCCGATTCGCCAATCGGAGCCATCGGAGGGCCTAGAAGTATATGCAAAGTCAAAGCAATCAGGCCCCACTCAATTAAAAACACTCCTTCATCTATGCGCGATGATCTTTGAAATTTGCTAGGAAACGGAGCCATTTGTAAATAACAGTTGACGGTATTTAATAAGTCAAAAGCGCAAAAAGAGAAAATTTCTTGAGCGGAATATGCACCCCCCCCCCCCCCTTCCTTTTCCCTTTCTACATAAAAATATACAAAGACTGAGGCTTCCTCAAAATTGGCTCAATATATTTGGTCGACCATTCACAATTCAATCTTTCACCTAAGGCAACAGAGGTAACCGTTTATGATCATATAAATCAGAATTCAATTACTTTCTGAACCTTCGTTTTAATTTCGTGACGCTACAGTTTAAGATTAACCGATGAACAATTTTGAATTTTAATATAGCGAGAGAGCTGTTTCTTTTGTAACTCTCTTTTACATTAAAAGCTTCCTTTTTTTATTAGAATAAAATAAAGCAATGGCAAATATTTGATAGTGTTGTTGACAGTTGCTATGCACGATGTGACAAACTCGCCCATGCACTTCGTTTCCACGCAGGTACAAAACCATTGAATACAATTTAGATTTTTGTCGCGGACAATTGAAATGTTTGCGTGAAATCAGATTGTCTCTTAAATATTTGTAGCCTTCAACCTGCTCAAACAAATAAACATATCAGATCTATCAACTCGATCATTCGTGCATGCAAAGTAGTGTCAACGTGAACGAAAACAATTAAGTTATTGTTACAGTGGATTCGAAATGATTTTTGAACTTACCAGAGTTGTGTTTAGTTAATGAAAAGTATATCTAACCATCGCCAGTAAAAGCAGTTTCGGTTCTCCGATAAAAGAAGCTGTGCCTTCTTTGAAAGATTAATTAAGGATTGATTACAATCTACGAAAATCAATTGATAAAAGTAACTTTAAGAACAACAACAATTGCACTTGCAAGAAAATCCTGAAAATTTACGTTCTGCAATAGTTTGCTCGTTATTAGAACATCTCAGGGTGCGAAGGGATTTAAAGCTTTCAAGAAAGCAAAGCAAAGGGGTTTAAATTCTTCGATGCACACACAGTTGACTTGGATCGACCAACCTTGAATTGAAAAACCAAAACACAACGATAAATTAAAGGGTTCATTCGAACTGATTAAATTCAAAATTTCCCAATTGTTTTACCACGACCATGATCGAACCATGATAAAATTCTGCATACAAATTATAAACATATGATCAGAATCATACTAACTTACTGCGACTTGCGACTGAAGTACGGATATCAAACCTCCTCGGTCATATGAGATCGCAAAAATAAAGACATACCTCTCTTTCCTTGCTTCGAAAATAGTTTCTTTTTGAAAAGCGTCCTTACTTTATGCCGAACTGATTTCTTCTCAAATCATACTAAAGTGGAAAGAAATA
>NC_090892.1:69881654-69889154 GCF_036669925.1 Montipora capricornis | reverse complement strand
CTGCTTAATCACAAAAACCCGAGACAAAATCGCAAAACAATTGAACAACTAGTACGATTTGTTGAAAAGGTTTCTTTTTTTATAAGAACCTTTTTTTATGAGAAAGGTCAGGCTGAGATTGACCAAATTTTTAAGAACATACTTAAAACATACCCAGAGAGCTGAGAGTCAGTTAAGAACATCTTTAGTTTGCTCACTTGTTTTTTTATTTTTGTGAATAGAATAAATAAAGGTAAAAGAAATGTAAACTGTGGTCTACGGGGCATTATTAACATAAACGATGTGGTTTTCTTATTGCATGGTACACTGAATGACACCTCAGTTTGTCGCCGAACTTAGCATACCACAATTTAAGGACATGTTTAATTGAGGACGTTTTCAGACTCAAATCGCAGATAAAGTAAGAACTTTCAGGCTCAGCATCAAAATTAAACGTTCTTACAGATCGTTTTCACGTGACGTCATCATTTTCTAAAATCCAAAACTAAAGAGCCACGAAAGTTTTTATCCTCATCAGGCATAAGAGGCGGTAAATTTGTATCCATTTGCAATTTTAAAGCTCAATAGCGTGCTTCGTTTGGAAACCAGAGCATTTTGAATTTCTGAGTTATAGCGGTGCGTGACACGAGGCGACGATCGAGTTTATTAAGAAATATATATTTATCTCATGGTTTTGAGCCTTTTTAGAATTTAAAGGATTAGGAAAAGTGCTCAGGTAAATAGCTGTCTGTTCAGTACAGATGATCACTCCCCTAGATAGCCAAAGTAAGTAAGAGATGTTGACACTATTTTCCGGCCGCCATATTGGTGCACCACAGATGTGCACCAACATGGCGTTTTCATACTGGGCTCTGTAAATTTCTGCGAAACATTTCGACGAATATCTGAAGTTTGGGGAAACGCACAGGTCTAAAACTTGGAGAAGTGTCTTCTTCGTTTATCTTCTACAACATCACGAATTCTTGACTTTTTCCACTGGATGGTTTTCGATTTATTTTTTTTATTGCGTGACAGTGAAAACGATCTTTGAAAGAAAAAGTGTATGTAGCAACGCTCCCGGAGCGTTGCGTGACTCCGGCCCGAGCGGCTGCGAAGGAGACTACTTGTGAAGCAGCCTTTCCATTCAGAAAATAGTTGTGTCTTTCCTAATTCGAAACGGGCCCTGGGGCGAATGAATAATCACGTACTTGATGGTAGTATAGTTTTACAGAAACTCGAACCAGTCAAATCTCTTGAAGTCCGGTACAACTTAATTCTTTGAATTTCTGAGCATTTCAGCTCTAAATTACTGAGTTGTTTCTATTGATGTGTTAGTTTTGTTAAGTTGCAGAACTGATTTTTGATAGTCGATTAAACAGGACTAATGTACCGAAACGATGGAAATTAAGGAATACTAACGGACATCAAACAGTCACACTTTATTTCTCTCAGCTAGCGGAGAGAACGCAAAGGAGCAAAACAAGAGTAAATAAAAAAGGGAACTGCCTTCAAGTCCGTCAACAAACATTCGAAGACTGCAGTACGTTTGATCTGTGCAGATTCTCTATATGGAAAAGAGATGACAGCAACGAAGATTGTCGAAAAGTCTATGTGATTTTTGTGGTGAGGAAGCCTTTCTTACGACGCACAAATTGTGTTGCAGCTGTTTCCGTTTTAAACGCACCAAATAAACACTCCAAATGTTGCGTCTGCCATGAAAACGGAAACAGCTGCAACACGATTTGTGCGTCGAAAGAACGTCTTCCTCGCCACAAAAATCATAAGGCCTTTTCGACAATCTTCGTTGTTTCCACCTTCGTCTTAAAACGGAAAAAGTATAAAATTCCTTAGATATTTTGAAAGTTAATCTTTATTGCATTTGTGCATATTTAATGTTAATAATTAACCATTGTTTAGTTCTATTATCAACAAGTAAAGATCGAGAATGACATTGTTGTACGCTTTTTAAAAAGTAGCCCCTTGTAATCAATACATTAAAGGTAGTTAACTGACATTCAGTTATACATGTTGGCTCGATTTCTTTTGTTTAAATAAATGCAGCGCTGAGTGGTTACCATTTTAATAAGTTGTTTTTAATAAAAATCGTAGCTGTTTTGCAGTGTACAAGATTAGCAATTGTAGACTGATCTCGGGGAGCGAAAATAAATTTTTGAGTTGAGATAGTTTCAATTTTAAACAGCGATCAGTGGGTGTTGTTGAGTTGTTGATGAGTGCGATCTCAAAAAACAAAACTTGCTTTCGTAATGTAAAAATCCTATTTCGTATCTTATCTTTTCAATATTTTCTTAAACTCAGTGGACTACCAGAATCAAACATCAAGAAACGTACCTGATTTAAGAGAAGAATCGTAGTTTCTATTCCAAGGCACCGATAACGCCTGAGTTGTCATGACTTTCAAGACTTTGGCATAAGCTATTGCCTCATTTACTGCTTGACTAGGAAAGTTTCATAAATATTCTGTTCGTGGTCATGCGTGATCCTTTCAATAAAGCGAAGGCCGCCCAAAGGCATAGGATGGGGGCCTGTTCGGATTAAATGGTTGCATTGGTTCATTTTCCTTCCATTGGTATTGATCTTGGCGGATAGTTGCATTCTCGTTCCCAGAGTCCACTTTTCTTTTGGTCAGCGCCAAGAACACGGACTCTGGCCACAGTCAAAACTACGCACAGTCGCGGAAATGGTAAAATGTTGTCACCGTTGACGCGTGTGGATTCTGGGGACGAGAGCTGATGAGATTAAACGCCGAAGATGGAAGAAAAATTACCAATTTATGCCGCCCTCGAATAAACGCCGCACCCAATCAGAGAAATGCGACGTTTATTCGAGGATTGTAAGAAACAAGTACACGTTACAACTCGGTAATCTAAACCAGCCTTGGAAATTTATTTTTTTAGTAGAAAGATGTTTCTTCAGAATTTTCCCAATGTGCAGTTGCGTTGTTAAGGCCAAGAATTTTGCCGGTATAACGAAGCAGCGCTTTCTCTGGAACTTAAAACAAATTTCTCTTTTCAATGATAGTGTAACGGACTATTGTGTGACATAGTACCCAAATATGGTAGCTCCATATTGGGGAATGCCATGTGGTCGTGAGAGCAGACAGATTGTAAGAGTGTGTGGCTCGCGGACGATATTAAAAAACTGTAGAATTAAGTGTTCTTCACGTTGTGTGTTAGCAAACCCAGGGTACGGTAACAGAAGTGTCAGGAGCGGGATGCAGACGCGGATATTAGCGACGAAAGCGGGGAAATGGTTCTCAAAACAAACGCAGGCTGCGAGTGACGTGGATGAAAATGTCTCGCCGCTCACCTCTACGGCGGCGGACTCCGGTTCGATCTTGGACGCTATTATGAAAGTACTTCAGTCCATACAGAAACAAAACCAAGAGATAGAAAACAGGCTGGAACAACAAGGGCTAAAAACTGAACTTCAAATAGAAGAACTGTCGCAACGCTGCAAAGAACTAGGTACTCGTGTGAATAATCAAGTATCGCAACTGGAGACTGAGCTCAAGTTACACGGAGATAAATTGACTGTGAAAATAAATGCTTTGGAGGAAGATTTCGTAAATAAGGTGGAATTCCTTTACTCGAAACAACGTTCCTTCGAAGAACATGTTAAGGAAAGGCTTAAAGGGACACAAGAGAAGTTCGACTCGCAGCTGAAGACTTTCAGTGATAAACTGAGCAAAACGCTTGATACGACGGAACAACAAATGCATGTTAAAATAGAAAATTTCACGCCTTTGAAAGCAAGCCTTTCACTTGAGGTCTCCAAGTTTACAACGCCTCTCTCAGCTTTCAGTGGACATTCTGAAAAAAAGCGGCCGGTTCAAAAACCACCCTCGTTTGATGGCAAATCACAGTGAGAACCGTACATCGCACAGTTCGAAATCGTCGCTGGAATGAATCAATGGAAAGACGAGCAGAAGGGTAACTACCTTGCGACGAGCCTGAAAGGTTCTGCCTTGAGCTCGGTCTACTGGGGAATCTTCCATCAGATACCCGTCAAGACTATAAGGAGTTGGTTGCAGCTCTTGAGAGCGGATTTGGTTCGGCGCACCAGCAAGAACTGCATCTTTCCAAGTTTAAAAGTAGATTGAGACGGCGTGACGAATCACTACAAGAGCTAGCCGAGGATTTAGAGCGCTTGGCTAGGCTGGCTTACCCTTCTGCGCCAGTAGAAATGAAGGATCTACTGGCCAAGGAACAATTTATTGATGCTATCCTGGATGGAGATACCAGACTACGATTGAAGCAAAGCCGTCCCCAGTCCCTTCGAGCACTTCCCACCTTGGCTATGGAGTTAGAATCTTACCGGCTAGCATCTCGCCAAAGGGACTTTCAGGCTCGTGAAGTGAACTGTGACACAGCTGAAGGAACTTCAACTGAGAAGCCTGGTCATGGGGAATACCGGTAGGATGATTTACTGGCACAAGTCAAAGGGCTGATTGCTGAAGTGGTCTCCTCCCAGGGTCGCGGTTAGCCTTATCGAGGGGATCCGGATACCAGGCCACAGTGTTGGGGTTGCGGAAAGAGGGGATATATTAAACGAAACTGTTGGAATCTTGGTGGGAACCGCTCAAGAGATGTGCAGACGCAGGGCAACTCTAAAACTCCTTTAAACTAAGACAGGCCGGCCTTGAGGGGGAAAGGCCGGCCCAGCAAACAGCCAATTCAACCCCACAAGTTATGATGATGATTGGACAGTTGTCCCACAAGGGGGACAGCCGCACAGTAAATGGAAACATTGATGGTGTGATCTGTCCTATGGTCGTTGACACAGGAGCTAATGTCACAGTAGTCCGACTAGATTTACTGAGCAAGAGTACACTTTCTCGCTTACAGGGTACCATGAGTGTACTTAAAACTGCTACAGGGGACACAGCGAATGTTGCTGGTAAACTATAGCTCGGGATAAAGATTGGAGGCGCAGAAGTCTCCCATGAAACACTAGTTGCAGATATTTCCGACAAGTTCATACTCGGCCTGGACTTCTTGATGACCCATGGTTGTTCAGTTGCTGCTGGAGCAGGAAGCCTGCGTATCGGAGTAGAGGAAATCCCTCTTCATAAGCCCTCAGCTAGACAACTAGCTCGCTGTTATCGTTTAACAGCTGTGGAAGACACACTGATTTTTCCTTACGGTGAAACCGTCGTGGCGGCGAGGATCATGGATGATCCACTTGGCGAACCGTGAAGAACAGTAGGCCCATCGTTTACTGCTAAGCTTCCACCTAATGTTATGTTTGGTAAGACGCTGGTTGACGCCCAACGAGATTATGTTCCTGTGAGAGTGGTAAATCTCTCTGGTCAACCAAGAACAAGTTGTCAAGGTACTGAGGTAGCAACCTGTGAACCCGTAGAAAGTGTCATTCACCAACAGCATGACTTCACTCCTGATTCTCAAGTCATAAGGGATGACTTGCCAGAACATTTAAAGGACCTCTATGCCCGAAGCACGGAGGGGTTAAATGCTGATCAACAGCGTCAGCTGCACGAGCTCCTGCTTTAATTTCAAGACATCTTCTCAAAGGGGCCTCAAGATCTGGGCAAGACTGGCCTAGCAAAACATGAGATCAACACCGGTGATGCCGTTCCTGTTTGTCAGCACCCAAGGAGACTACCTTTGGAACAGCGTGAGGAAGCCTTTAAAGCTGTCGAGGACGTGCAGAAACAAGGCATAATTGAACCCTCAGTCAGTCCCTGGGCCTCACCTGTCGTGTTGGTCAAGAAAAAAGATGGCTCGACAAGGTTTTGCGTGGACTACCGCAAACTGAATGACCTCACTAAAAAGGACTCCTATCCGATGCCAAGGATAGACAGCACCCTTGATGAACTCGCTGGTTCAACTTGGTTTTCGACCCTTGACCTCAAGAGTGGTTACTGGCAAGTAAAAGTGGAAGAGAAAGACAGCGTTCTCTGTAGGAAATGGGCTCTGGTAGTACAATGTCATGGCGTTCGGTCTGTGCAATGCGCCAGTCACATTCGAGCGTACAGCACGTACTCGGGGACTTGAGGTGCTTAATTTACCTTGATGATGTAATTGTTCATGCCTCGACCTTCGAGCGAGAGTTAGAACGCTTGAGACTTGTGTTTTCCCGTTTAAGAGCAGCCAACCTGAAGTTGAATCCTAAGAAGTGCGAACTGTTTCGACGCAAAGTTAGGTTCCTTGGCCATGTAGTCTGTGCAGAGGTAGTAACCACAGGCCCCGACAAAGTAGAGGCAGTTAAAACCTGGCCTGTGCCACGAAATGCCAAGGAGTTTAGGAGATTTGTTGGATTGTGCACCTACCACCGGCGATTCGTACGGTCATTCTCTGATGTTCCTAGGCTCCTGCATCAACTGACTGAGAAAGGCCAATCATTCGAGTGGATAAAGACTTGTGAAGAGTCATTTCAGCAACTCAAGGATGCTCTTGTGTCTGCCCCGGCTCTAACGTACCCTCGCACCACGGAACCCTTTCTACTAGATACGGATGCCAGTAATGTCGATGTAGGGGCAGTTCTCTCTCACGTCCAGATGGTGAGGAGAGAGTCATAGCCTACTACAGCCATGCACTCAGCAGACCTGAACGCAACTATTGCACCACTAGGCCTGAACGTCTGGCAGTTGTCAGAGCAATTGAGAATTTTCACCCCTACCTCTATGGAAGGCAGTTTACTGTCAGAAGTGACCACACTTCGTTACAATGGCTGCTCACTTTGAAGAACCCAGAAGGACAGATGGCTCGGTGGTTAGAGAAACTACAGACCTATGACTTTCGCATCGAATATCAGGCGGGCAATCAGAATGCAGATGTGTTGTCACGGCGTCCTTGCTTTGAAACAAATTGCATGCATTGTCAGCGTCAAGAGGAGAAAGAGGTTTACCTGGAGACGGTAAAGGAAAGAGGCCAGCTGGCACCTTCCCAGTTATCAGAGAGCTGCACTCGAAGTCTGCCATCACTGGAGATGAGAGAGCTTTCCTTATACTACCCCACCCAAGTCCCTCGGAGAGCCTGTTACCGAATTTACTCAATTAAAACGCCACGGCGTTTATTAAAATTTGAGCGTCTCCAATGCGGCTTTTATTCGAGGGCTAGATTATTGGTGCTAACCTGGCTCTTGGGATTCGAGGGTACATGATGTCAAGTTATTTGAGACCTCATTTGATGCCGCCATTGATTCATAAAAACCACAAATCGTCAAATCGTCGTCAAATACATGACCGCAGTGGCAGGTGTCGGGTTAGTTTTCGTAACATTTGGATCCACGGTCAGTGTTCCGTGTAACTAAGTCACAGATGTGATTATTTTTACTGAAAATGTTGTCTAAGTGCATACTTTTGTCTTCTAAGCTGTCACGCGAGTCACACACCAGTAGCGCCAGTCTTGAAAGTCCTTATTGTTGTTGCTTTGTGTGAAATCGGGTTGAAAGAGGATTCGTCAAGGAGTCTGTCAGTATGTGTGGGTCTCCCGTAGACCGTCGTCCTTAGTTGTTTTCATGGGTAGTCAAGAAGGTAGA
>NC_090892.1:69874154-69876654 GCF_036669925.1 Montipora capricornis | reverse complement strand
CGCGCCATCTAACTGGTGCCGCAGAAATTGTGCGACACCAGTCAGCACTAGGCCACAGAAATTCTACTGCCTATAACGGACTGGTTCCGCAGAAATGTGGTCTATGGTCGATTGGTACCGCAGATATTCTGAGACCGCCCCGTGACTGATGACTGCTACCGGAGAAATACAGCGGTCCGTAGTAGACCGATGCCACATATTTCTATGCCCATGATTGACTGGTCAGTTGACGAGTTGCAATAAAAGGTGAGCCATCTTGCATTATAAAAACTGTGTGCTATTTGGCTCCGCACGTAGATAGTGGTCTGGGTATTGTCAAAAAGAGTCCTTTCCCCTGTATTGTCAATTTTGACCAAAAACCTCTTACTAACCAAGCGCGAGGGTCGTACTGGTGAATATTGGCCCGAGGTCGAGGCAGAACGGACACCAATATTCCCCAGTACGGTCCCGAGCAAGTGAGGTTACTACCGTTGTTTATTAATTACATGGCATCGTTTCTTTGAGCGATTGGACGCTTCTCCGCATGGTGAATGTTCGTAATATTCGTCTTCCATCAGCGAACTTCAACCTTTCACATGTAAAACTAAATTCCGCTCGCTATAAGTGTTCTGCTGTGATGAAAAAGTGAAATTGAAAGGCTTCCAGGCTCGGTCCATAAACTTGCAAACAAAGGAACTAGACCTCACCTTGTTTTTCTATTGTGCAATTTCATTGGCTCCAGTCCACCTTGGAATCACGTGCAAGATCAGGGATTGATCAGGGTGGATGAACACGATGTGTGATTTCATTGGATCCAGTCCGACTTGAAATCACAAGCAAGATCAGGGGTAGACGTACACTGAAGTGCTGATCAAGTACAATACTCTCGCAATGTTTATGAAAGTCCTCCAATTGAACCAGTTTGTTTACTTGTCAAATAGTAAACGGAGATTGAATTCTTGGATTTACTGGCCCTGTTTTTTGGTTGTATTGAACTGTAAATACTTGTATCCAACTGCTTCCAACTGGGAATCTGTTTCTTGCCATCGATCGAGCCAACGCGCTTGCCAATCGAAGCAATGAGTTCAGCTGTGGAACCAACGAGCTCACCAATGAACCAACGAGTTCAGCGGCTTGTTAAAGTTGTAAGTTATCAAACGAAGAGTTCAACTGGTTAGCAAATTAAACAGTTTGTCTAAACACGAAATTTGAAGCAACTTTCACACAGTACGATAATTCACTCAGATAAATTTAAGCGTTGCACTCTATCAAAGATATTACCGTTCATTACCTAGAAAACTTTTTTAAACGATCATTGCTATGTTAGTGTTATGTTTACTGTTTGTAACATCCATAATGGCATTACATAATCCGGATACAAACGGATTAGTGAGGTGCGTTCGAGTCACGTTTTGTCATCGACGAGGCATTTGAAAGTAGTTGTATGTATTTATGCAACATCAGCTTCCCCACCCTCCGGACCTGTTGAGCCAGACAAGTAAGGTCTGTGGATGGAGTTATTTTCTTTAGACTCAGTTTTGATTGTAGTGACTAGCAATTTTTGGCCATTTTCATGGCAGAGAAATTGGCTGGTCGATTTTTCGGATAAATATCTCATGACAAGTGCTGAAAATAGCGTTCCGGAGCCTCCAAGTTTGAAAAATTCTGGAGGAGGATACCCCCAGTATACCCTAGACCCTCTTACAAGGATCGTGCCTTTGGCATGCAAGATAATGCCCCGTGTTACAAAAAACCTAGCTACAGCCCTGCAATTGCGGCAGGTATACAAAACACCTGTAGGTCTCGTTCACAGGTTTCAGTTTTAGCAATACAGAAACAAACTTGAACATTTACCTTCATTAAGCTTAGGCCTAATTAGACCTAAAAAAGAGTTTTGCCTTTGTTTAGGTTTGTTTCTGTATTGGTAAAACAGAGACCTGTGACCTGAGACCTGTGTTTTGTGTACATGCCCAATCAATTGCGTGAACAATTCAGCGTATTATTACTTCGAGTCAGTCGGCCATATAGTTGTATCTGCCTAAATTAATATTTTTAATCACGCATTTCAAAATTTGCAGTTATGAGTTACCTGAGCTCATTTTGCCTCTTTTTCCGCGTTATTAGAGAGCTTTAGATTCTAGCACGAGGACGATAACGAGTACGAGATTTGACTGCCCGTTTTTAGCGAAAATAAGTAGAAGATTTATAACCCGGACGATAAATCTTACTCTTTGTTAGCAGCGTGGGTTCTCAGTTATTCTTATTACTGGTAACTGAGCCTTTTTGCTGATCGAGAAATGCCAAGACTGCTACCGTGTTGTTGACTTCTTTTGACACGGCCACATTTTTGCAAAACCTCCTACTAAAATGGCGACGGTATCACGTTTTCCCGCCAAAATGACGCTGGTTTGTGCGCGCTCGCTGTTGTTCTATGAGAAAATCTCGTTCTCGTAGCAGGGGCGTAGCGTCCATATACGCACGTGCGCCCGCGCGTACAGCTCAAATTCGGGAATCCTTACTC
>NC_090892.1:69854154-69856654 GCF_036669925.1 Montipora capricornis | reverse complement strand
AGTATTTCTACTCCCCCCCGGATGGGATGTCAGTCCATCGCAGGTTACCCCCTAGTATTAAATTCGCCGGTACCCATTTATTCACCTGGGGTCCGTTTCTCGAAAGTCCCGAAAACGTTTCGGGTCCGAAAAGCCAAAAATGTGATGCACGAATTATTTTGTCTCGTCAGTACAAATTTGTTATTCTACACACTATTAAAATAAGTCCACTATTTAGCCGTACGTCACGCAAACAATGATGGCCATGATGTCTGTTTGGGGACTGAATAGTTTTACATGCAGGATCTAAGGCCCAGTTCAGACGTCGTGCTTCTGCCGTGCCGAACTTAATTGCAATTTGGTTCGACTGTAGCACGGTAGGGAAACAACTCTGATTCAGACGCCGTGCCAAAGTCGAACCAAATTCAGGCTTTACTGATGCCTCGTAACAATTCTTCTCCTAACTCCCCGTGGAAACTCAATCTCGCCAAATACATTAATATAATTTATGAATTTTGTTTGGCGCGACACAAGCACGACGTTTGAATCAATGCCGTGCCAAAGTCGTGTAGCACGGCAGAGCTTGTCGAACTTAATTGCTTGCCGAACTTAATTCAAAAGTTTGATTCAGACGCCGTGCTTCTGCCGTGCTTTTGTCGAACTTAATTCCTGAATTTAGTTCGACACGGCAGAAGCACGACGTCTGAACTGGGCCTAAGTGATTTTCTGTAAGTTTCTCCGCATTTTCCTCACTCACACGCTTACTTTAATAGCCTATTTCAATGCGGATATCAAGGACTGTCTTTGGGGATCGGGGAGTAGCAAGGGATTTTCTAGTTTTTAATTTATAACGGAATTGTTAAAGTTGTTATAGTTTCTGTTATGACATGTCTTATTTCTGTTTATACTGATTGCAATGTTTCTTATGAATAATGCGTCAAAGTACCAGAATAGTGCGAAGTACCCCCACCCCCTAACAGATGATATTCCATATCCTCATTGTAATAAGCTGAGAAATAAGATTGTGAGTGAGGCAAATG
Source organism: Montipora capricornis (assembly GCF_036669925.1). Taxonomy (NCBI): domain Eukaryota; kingdom Metazoa; phylum Cnidaria; class Anthozoa; order Scleractinia; family Acroporidae; genus Montipora; species Montipora capricornis. Next base: position 69,855,635 of record NC_090892.1, on the reverse strand, counting down.
CGTAGAAACATGTCCTACATGTAAAACTATTTCAGTCCCCTATCAGACATAATAATAAGATTGACCGTCTACGGTATCTTTCATTGTTTGCGTGACGTACGGCGAAATTGTGGACTTGAGTTTGATAATGTGTAGAATAACGAATTTGTACTGACAAAACAAAACAATTCTTGCATCACATTTTTAGCGGTTTCAAAAAAAGGGTTAACAGACTAAAAATGGATAAAGTGTAGTCAGGAGATGTCATAAGTTCTATGGAAAAAGGTTTGCCTCTGACTCTTGATATTTTTCAACAGACGTTTCAGCTAATTCTTAAGCCTTCATCGCTGGGTTAACAGACTGACTTTCTCGTTATTTAAAAGACCCTATCTTTAGTTTCCGTGCCAATATAAAATAAGCGACACTGTTTTTTGTCTGTCACACAACATGCAAGCGTGTCTAAAAATCCGAGGGTAAATAATGATACTTCTTACTTACTTATATGATGTTGACTAACTACGTAAGTTGACACTCGTTCACAGCGGATCCAGGACTTAAAAACAGGAAACAGAGAAACCTGTCGTGTACGTTTTGTTTTGAAACCACTTTTCGTGTGCTCAATAAAGGGATAGTTATCTTGAAAGCACACTGTTTCTTGTGCTTTCCCAATTGCGTGACTTATTCGGCAAGTTTACGATGTATTCATTTATGCATATCAATAAGGTCACCTTGATGCTAACCCAGGTCCCCGGAGCACTGCCCAGAATGCCATTCGCGGTGAGCCAGTCACTTTGGTTGTGAACCATTCAATTTGGTTATTCCCCATTCACTTCGCAAGAATGTGTATATGCTAATTAAATTTTATGACCATTGAACCCCGTCGTTACGATAGTACACCATTCGGTTCGAAAGTGTGCCACTCAACATTGACCATTCAAGTTAGACATGATGCATTCGTTACAATGAAACGCCATTCAGTTTGGTATTGTTGATTTTGACCTCATCCACCCGCCATAGGCCCGAACCCGGCTACTCGCTCGAGAGTGGAGCGCACTAACCATGAGGCCACCGCGCCTCCTGCGTCACTTTAAACCTGTCGCTTAATTTGGCCCGCAGGAAATTTTGGTAACAACGAAAATATAATGTCTACGTTTGTAGTAATTGTTCTTTATTTGTGGGCAAGTTTAGTCCATTCGCCGTTAGTGCAATATGTCATTCCCATAACAATTTGTAAAACACTTTTTCAGGATAAGACTTTGTCTTTCGTGGAAGAAAAGGAAGAACTAAAAGGTATTCTAAAAAAGGTAAGAGCCGGTGATCACCATTGCAATGTCAGTAGAATGCTCACCTGATGCAATACCGCAAGATTTGAAACTGTAAAACGCATTTAGAGAAATTATTAAGCAAAAAGATAATTTTATTTGGTCTTAACTGAAGAAGACATACACTTGTGCATCACGAGCTTAAAGTTTTTGAGACCTTGAATGAATCTTGACACTGAT
>NC_090892.1:69846654-69849154 GCF_036669925.1 Montipora capricornis | reverse complement strand
ATGATTGAGACGCTGTATGATAAGGGGTAGAATGAATTGCGAATTTCCCGAGTATAGCCGAATCACCAGTGACAAAAATAATCTCTTTACCCACTGTACTACTATTTAATATGATACATGTCTCCTTTGACTGAATCATTCGGTTTTCCTCCATTGCATGCTATATTGCAAAGGACACTTAGACTTTTCACATTTTGAGTTGACGGTTTTATCATTTCATGTGCCGTTTCGATATCCGTCGGTATTCCGTTTCCGATTTGATTGGATTGTTCACATTTTGTTCAATACTATTCTAGGCTACAGGCTCGTGCTGTTGACTTGAGAATTTCACTGAAGTATTTTTTGTGGTTTGGTGCGAAAGGGGCACCGTTTCATTTCTTGTCAGACTTCATCTTTCCTATTTCGTTCAACTTCAGTGGCTTATAGCTCAGTTGGTTAGAGTGTCGCATCAGCATCGCGGGTTCAAATCCTGTTGAAGTCCTGAATTTTTCAGGTTTCTCTACGCAATTGCTAAAATTGCGTTCATAACTGTGAGGTGAGGATCATTGCTCCACTTGATTGTTGAAAGGGTAAAAAATGTTGAAAGCTTGATGAATAAAATTTTAAACTGATTTAAACTTTCATTGAACATTAATTCAATGATGTCCATAATGTTCGCTTAATAAAATATTCTATTTTGATGATGGCAAACAGCCGAAAACGTTTGGTTTGAATATTTTTTTAACTTTTGGCCTTGTATATAGAATATTAATTCAACATTTCTTATACAATTAAAAACATTTGTTTCCTGCTCCGGAAGCATAATAAAAGTTAAAAAAGTTTTACAAACTCGGAGCTAAAAGTTAAAACTTATGAAATATTTCGTCCGTTTTCAACCGGACTTCATCAGTCAATGATGTGAATGTTAAAAAGATGAATTTTAAAAAGGTTTTTTAACGCCTCTTGGGGGTTAGAATTGTGTCATAGATGGCTGCTAATTCGTAACCATTGTCTCTGTTTAACGCCGGTTTCGTAAGTTTAATTTGAACAGCTTCTTTTATCCTGCGTTTGAAGGTGTTAACTTCGGTTGATAGTACTTTTGTCTTATTTGGGTTCACCGAGTGGCCCTCCAGGCGACAATGCTCGTGAATAGCTGATGAACTTCTTGATTGGTGTTCTTTTACCCTGATTTCCAGAGAGCGGGCCGTTTCGCCAACGTACTCCTTCTTACACTTCTCACAATGGATCTGGTACACAGTACCGCATTTCTTGAGATTGACAGTTGTGTCCTTGACACGTACCAATTGTGATCTTAGAGAATTGACGGGTTTATGAATAAGTGTAACCTCATGTGACTTGAAAGCTCTTTGCAGGCGTTCCGAGATTCCTTTGATGTATGGCGTTGATGCATAGATTTTCTTCTCGTTTTGAGGCTCTTCGGTATCCTCTGTTGTAGATTTTGGATGTGGTATTGTTAGCATCCATTCTGGATAGTTATTCATTTTTAGAGCTTGCTTGACGTGCTGTGTTTCTCTAGTTCTGTCATCGTTTTCCGTAACCAAGGTCTGAGCTCTCAACATCAGGGTGTTAACCACAGCTCTTTTGTGTTGTAGATGATGGTTTGATTGGAAGTTTAGGTACTGGTCCGTGTGCGTAGGTTTGCGGTACACGGAGATCTTGGTAGAACCATCTTGGTTAATACTCACACAGGTATCAAGGAAAGGAATCCTGCCATCCTTTTCTTGTTCCGAAGTGAACTGGATGTGTTGGTCAATGGAGTTTAGATGTTCTGAGAAGGAATCGACGGCGTTTTCGTGAATCTTGGCCATCGTGTCATCCACATATCGATACCACATAGTTGGAGGGGTGGGGGCGGTGTCCAGAGCTCTGCTCTCGAACTGTTCCATGTAGAGATTGGCCACTACAGGGGAAATTGGAGACCCCATGGCGGCTCCTTTCTTTTGTTTGTAGAATTCACCCTGGAATGTGAAGTATGTGCTCGAGAGGCACATCTCTAGTAGAACAGATAATTGGGCGATGTCTAACGGGCATCTATCCGGTAAGCTCTGGTCACTTTCCAGTTTGGCTCTGACAACTGGAATGGCTTCATTGATCGGAATGCTGGTAAACAGTGAGGAAACATCGTATGAAACGAGTTTCTGTCCAGGGGGTACTTCAAGTTCTGCAATCTTGTTGACAAAGTCTTCACTGTTGACGATGTGATGACTGTTGAGGCCAACAAGAGGTTTCATAATCTTAGCAAGGAACTTGGCAGTATCATACATCACGCTACCAATGCTCGAAACTATTGGCCGTAGCGGTACGTCTTTCTTGTGAATCTTGGGTAGCCCGTAGAACTTTGGGACATTCTCCCCACAGCAGAGAATGTCCCAAAGTTCTACGGGCTACCCAAGATTCACAAGAAAGACGTACCGCTACGGCCAATAGTTTCGAGCATTGGTAGCGTGATGTATGATACTGCCAAGTTCCTTGCTAAGATTATGAAACCTCTTGTTGGCCT
>NC_090892.1:69804154-69841654 GCF_036669925.1 Montipora capricornis | reverse complement strand
GACTCTAACGTAAGTGTCTTCCGTTTGATACAATTCCTCAAGATCTTCGGTAGTATCCACCTCCTACGATCTGCATTGCGACGCGAAATGATTTCTCTTTCCACATTTGTGGCATTCCTTTCCGGGACACGATTCCTTATTTTCCGGATGTGTCGCCCTTGACTTGGTTGTTGTCTACGTCATGAGTTCTTTCGAAATTTCTGCGGCCCGCGCTCCTGTTCAACTATATTTACCTCCGGTTCGACTTCACCTCCGACTATCTTCATCTGGGCCATGGTGCTTTCGGCGGCACGACAGATCTCGTCAGTCTTAGCGAAGCTCAAATTCCGGATTTCATCCGGTGTGATAGAATCAAAATTGCACCCCGATGCAATTTTTCGAAGCGCCGTTTTGTATTGTTCATATGTTTCTCCTGGTTCCTGCATTCGTCCGTTGAACCTGTACCGCTCGAACGGGACATTTTTTAGGGTTCGCAGCATTCGCCGAACGGCTTTAGGACCGGCTTTATTTTTGTTTTCATCTCCTTCTTGAGCCCAGTGGCTGAATGTTGAATAAACCTCGCGGGCCTCTTCTCCAATGACCGTCAGCAGAGTCGCTACTTGAACACGCTGGGAACCCTTGGTGAGCTCTGCAGCGAGGAAATAGTTCGTCGAGGCAAGTTTCAAGCGTTTCCACTTCTCTGAAGCGTTTGCTGCCCGTATCTCCAACGGTGTTTGCTGAGGGACAGGGGCACCCAACGAGAATATAGTTCAAAACCACTTAAAAATAGCATTGTTAAACGTTTTTTGGTATTTAAATGGTAGATGTAGGCATATTTTTATCCCTTAAGAATTTTTCATCTGTTCGGATTGCCTAGCTGAACGTCTAGTGATCCGAAAATTATAGGGATCAAAACTTACCTTTTCGAAACTTTCAGCCAGAAAAAAGGCTCCCAAAAATTCTGGGTGACTTTTTTAGGGTAAAAATCCGTTAAAAATGAGAAGTTATGCCAGTTTTTAGATGTTAAAAAATCCTAGGACAGGCAGGCAGGCAAGCAAGAAATTTTACAACAAATGTTCCGAAAATTCTAGATCTCAAATCGTCTTCCGAACAGATATTTTCCGAAAATTGACGTTGGGTGGCCCTGACCATATAGCAATCAGAGAACGATATCGGACTTGCTTTTATATGAGTTTTATTCGAGATCAAACTAAACGATCACCGTCATAAATTTACTGCAATTTTAACCTCGGTAACTCGAACCTGCCGCTAACTCTAAGCAATTTCCGTTTCCCTTCATGTAATTCTCTGTATATTTTTACCCTCGATAGCTCAAATCACGGCTTTCAATACGTGACAAATCAAAACAAACAGTGTACTGCAGTCCAAGACATTTAATTCATTTGGAAGCAGCCCTGTAAGCTTTGTCCTTTTTTGCATTACACAAAACGTGGGGCGAGCCAGCGAGCCGTGCGAGTCATGCGAGTCTCGCATTTAAGTCTAAGCACCCATTCTAAAACGGTTAGCTTTCATTAACTGTGTGACTCGCATGTTGACTCGCATGGCTCGCCATTTTGGCACGCATGACTTGCAGTCATGGCTCGCATGGTTCGTATGACTCGCAACTTTGGCTCGCATGGCTCGCCGGCTCGCACATTGTCCACACTCCAAAATGTGTCAATCCAGTGCCGGTTCCGTTGGTTTAGGGTACATGTAATTCAGTTCCTGAATCTTCCTTCATAAAGGGTTGTTGCTTAACTCCGTATAACTCGAACCTTTTGCAATTTCCCTTGAAATTTCGAGTTATGGGGAGTGGACTGTATGTTGTATTTTGATGTGATTTCAAATTTTGCTTGACTGAATTGAAACCACTGCTATGCTTTAGTCATACCTCTGTCAGGTCAGATTGTTTTGAGTTTGGCATGGCAACAGGGAAGATATCGTTGATGCCACCTACGGTCATTAATGTGCCAACCAGAGCCTCATTGCATGGCTGTCGACTGAAACTAGGGTTCTTTTGTTCCTGTGGTTGGCACTTTTGATTAACAAAAGCAGTTTTTGTAAACAGATATCTTCCCTATAGCACGACGTTTAAAATGGGTATGAGGGATTTGGCACCTTCCACTTAATGAACTTTTAATTAATCGTCACTTTGTTCCTGTGTGGTGTAGGAGTTGGAATTACCTTTTGGTCAGGCGTTTGAGTTTAGTCGACTTTGGTTTAGAAAAAACTATGAAAAGGAAGGTAAGACTGTAGACTAAGTCCAGGATATCCTATACAAAAGTTTACCATAACAATGTGTCACTGGACAATTTTTTAATTGAAACCTATCCAGTTGAGATTGGTTGTTGGGCAGTGTAAAACAGCAATAAGACTAGGCTGAAACACAGTTTCTTATTGAACTGAAGCTTTCTTATGTCAATCGTTTTTAGGGAACTCTAAATCAATTGATGTCTTTTCAATTTTTCTAGAAGAAGCTCCCAATTTGCCAGCAGTGCAAAGAAAGCAAAGCAAACGCAATCTGCAGGAAGCAGAAGAGCCTTCATTTGAGGCAGCTAAAGAATGGCCAGCCAAGTGTAAACACGACATCCAGAAACAGGTTGGACAAGAAGCTACATTGGATCGATTGGAGATGGTCCCTTCTGTAACAGAACAAAATTATGCGTATTTTAATGTCAAAGATAGCGTTAATCAAAGGGATGTCTCTGATATGACAACAACAAAGCCTACTACACAAAACGAATGTCCAGTCGGTGGACAGTTGGTGGAGACCGCAAAACAAGGAAAATCACCCAGTAGGTCAGTCATGCTAAAAGATGACCACTCTAATGTCATGGAAGACGAACTGAACTTGGAGAATGCAGACTCCTTGCAGCAGGAGGAAAACAATGAGCCATTGGCTGATCATTCAGGTGAATTTTAAAAATACCTTTAAGTTAATAAAAAATGAAGATTGACTTTAGTACTTTATCTTGCACAAGCTCTTCTCTTTACGGAGACTGAAGTAATCTTGGGTCGTGTGTGGGTCACTTTTGACGTACATTGGCAGGACAATAACAGCAACAAAGAGGAAAAACCTAGTAACATGAGGCTTGCTGTTTCAAACAAAGCCGCAAGCGCAGTATAGTAATATGGCATCAAATTGTTTCGTAAACCTGTGGAGCCCCTGGGCCAAACCAGGAATATGGACCCATATGGAAAGTTCCTTAAAACTTGCAAAGAAAATATAAACCAAATAAACATTATCACCCCTAAAGCTCATCCATCACATTGAAAATTATCCAGATTTTCCTTTCTTGTGGATCTGGGGCCTCTAAAACATACTCTACCGGTGAGATATGGTTTCTGGTTTACGTTTTCCTCGCAAAATAATCGAGATCTCGTAGAAACGTCGGCGTCCACAAAATCCAAATTAGATTGAAACGGGTCATCAGTGTGGATCAGTAGATGGGATCATGCATCACACCATGTATCATTGTTATGCATGATGACAATGCAAGAATTGCTGCTCTACAGGTCACAGTGCTGAAAACACACAGGGAGAGGCAATCACTTATGTGCCATTAGAGGCTACCCCTTCTCAAGATTACACTCCCCCTCCCCCTTTGAACAATGATGAGGACCTCGTTGTTAAGGCCGACAGCAGTGATCAGCAGCAAGAAACAGTTTTATCAGCAAACGAGAAGGAAGGAGAGGGCGAGGAAAGCCTAAAAGGAGAGGCAAACCAATCAGTGAACCAACGTTTGCAATCGCGAAGCAAATCAAAAAAGAAGAAAAAGAAGAAGTCTTCCACGGGGACAACAAGTAATGCAAGCACAGAAGGCATTGCTGAGAGTAAGATGGAAATAAAAGAAGAGAACTTAGGAAAGGTGCCTTTAGAAGGTGTGTAATCCTTCAATTAGCTCCACCACCCTGAAACAAAAGGAAATCTGCGTTGGATTATGGGAAGAGGAAGGACCTTAAGGAGGCTCGAAAGGGTTTTCAGCTGAGCGCGCGCGCGTAAGCCACACACGCAATTCGTAGGCTGCTTGCGTCAGCTCATGATTCAAATGGGTCACCAGAAATAAACAAATACCGCTAATTTCGCTTACCTTTCTCCAATTCCTATATACATGGAATATAAATAGACATCTCCTATTCACGAAAACTACGAAAATTCTACTTAAACGGTTTAATAGTCGCTTAAATCCGTTTGTGTTGACCTGTAGCTCCACTCGCGCGCGGACTCGAATGAGCGGGTGACGCATGCGTAAATGCTGATCTTGTAACCCCCTAATTTTTTCCTGATTTTGCAACTTTACTCGTTTATATCTCTGCTTCTGGACGGTGAATTTGTTTCATTTTTTGCATGTTAGCTTAGATTAATTTAAACCGTTTGTCTTTAAAATTTAAAAAAATTCTGTTGGTGAAAAAAAAAATTAGAGTCACAATTCAAAAAAACTTATTTATCTGAAAAACTGACCTACAGATTTTGTTGAATTTTAAATATTTTAGAGAGTATTTCTAACATTATCTGGTAACGCTGAATGGGAAAATTTCACCGTCCCGTTTCTTCAAAAAGGACAACATATGTTGATTTTAAGGCTCAAAGAAATGCCTAATATCGTTGCCATGGTAACATTATTTTGGAGGAAAACATAATGTGAGAAATCTACGATAGGTACTTAATACCCTGGCCAAATTTCGTCTTGATATGATTGCCCTAACTGTATTTAAGGACAGAATATGTTTATTTGTTTGAAAAAAGGAGAAACTATTTCGAGCCTCCTTAAAACAAAGTTCAAAGTAAAAAAAGTTTGATAATGCTCGAGGACTCTTGAGAGTACTGAAGAGTGCATGACTTAACCTAGTGCACTAATTTGTGAACTTGTAAGCGGGTAACTTATAGTCGTATTATTTCTACATTTTTAGCAAAAGGGACATATATTTAAGTTATACCTGTCATGTATTGCGTGACTTAATGACCGAAAGACGTTTCCCTGAATGCATGTCATGTAGAAGGTAAGGAGGACCATGGGAAGGAAGGAAAAATAGGGAGCATTTGGTCGACTGGCAAGGTTTTCAAGGATATTCACACCAACCATAACTCTAAAAAGATGACCATTCTAAATCAGTTTCTAGGACTAAATATTGCTGTAGCAATAAGATAAACGAAATTTCAGACGTAATCACTGAAATGGGCACGGAGACTTAATCTGCAAAATGAGACTTATACCTAGGGGAATCGTGGTGGGTATATCCATGAGATCTTTCCCGGTCAACTTGTGTCCTTGTCTCTGCACTAGTTTTGCGGCTAGCTTTCCTCTAATTTATGTATTAAGAGGACACCGTCACGACAATATCAGTGTCTTTTGTATTCTACTTTTCATTTCGTGCATTCATAGTGGAGCTCCGCGCGCCCGAAGGACCATGGTTAAAAAAATAGGGTAAACTCTATAATTTTGATTTTGGTCAGGACATCACTGTACATCCGTCCGTGCGTTCAACTTTTCATGTAAGCCAATACGCAAAAAGGCCCACTGCTGGAACCTTCTTTTTTACCGGGAAGTTGCATGGCCAGCGCATTGCATTTGATACTGTGTGTTAGTAAAAAAAGAAAGAAAATTATAACATCCAAAAACAACCCAAGGTTTTTTTTTTTTAATATGTCATGGATGCAACGAGGAAAGAAGAGAGGAGAGAGGGAAAAACAGTAATCAGGCGATAAGTAAGCGATGCTAAACGTGACGAGAGCGACTGAGAACACCAGAAAACAGGCGAAACATCCGTGATAAACAACGAGAGACAGGGAGAGAGAAAGAGCCCGAATAAAGAGACGATTTTATACGGTGACGAGCAGTAGAAGAAAGAGCAACACATGAGAAAACAGGCAGAATAATGGTGACGAAAAATGAGTTTTACAATATCTGAAAACGAAAACATAAACAAAAATTTAGGGCCGGCTTGAATATAAATATTAGATTTGAAGTAGTGTTATCAGTTAAGGAATTACCCTATTGCCATTGCTTGAACTGAATGGCCTGTTTTCAATGTGCAGGTCGCACGTCTACAGAAGTAGCAGCGGCAGAAGCAACCTTAACGTCAGATTCAGTTACTCTGCCTTTTAACAAGGTCGCTTCACGCACAATACCATTTCAAAATTCCTTGTGGGATGGCATGCAAGCAAAAGGTAATGATATAGTTTGACTAAATTGATTGGTTGATTCTTTTAAGGACGGTGCCTACTATTGTTATTGCGCATACGTTCTGCGCACCTCGAGATACTCGGATTTCCTATCGGTGATGCTTACAGGGATAGTTTTGCGCGGCTCAAAATTACGCAGAGAAGTTGGATCTTAGTAAGTAGTATTGGTATCCAAAAAGAAAATTGGGCGTAACTGTGTATGTTTTTAGAGATAATTAAGCTTCAGTTTGAGAAAGAACGCCATACATGGTTTTGTATTTTAAAGCTTTTTACAAATGTTATACATGAATTATCTTTAAAAAATGCCTGGTTAACCCCAATTTTCTTTTTCGGTTTCGATAACACTTGTTAAGGTCTACATTTCCCGCATAATCGTAAACCGGGGAAAAATACCTTTGAATTAGTAAGCACCGTTCTTAAGTTGGGAACAGAGGTATACAGTACGAAATAGACAAGTGAAAATGTGGTCCAGCCACGAGTTGAACCTGGATCTCCAGATTACCGGTCGCATGCCGCTGAACACACGACATAAACAGGGGCACCCAACGAATCTGTTCCTCACATTATCTGTTCCCCAGAGGAATCTTGCTGGCTGGCAAAAATACAGGTGTTTCGATTAGCTGGCTGGGAAATTTTGTTATTGATAGAGGTTTTGCCTGGGAATTACTGACTTTTTCTAGCATTTCAACCCGAGCTGGCTGTAGAAACTCTGAAGACTGAGGACGACTAAAAAAAAAAAAAAAGAACGCCTTCCCTCTCCCAGAGAATAGTCACAAACATACGACGCCTGGTCAGAGTGATTGCGCTTGCGGAAAAAAACTTGTTTTGTCCCGGTTTTGTCGCTTTTGTTCGGTCGTTTTGGATCGAGGGATTTGAAAGCGCGCGGAATTCCTGGCTGGGAAATAAATTTGATCAGCTGGCTGGGAAACCAACCAATTTTATCTAGCTGGCTGGGAAATTTCTTGTGTCTTGCTGGGAAAAAGGAACAGATAACGTTTTCCCAGCAACACTGAAAAACATCTGAAAATGCCTTAATAACATTTATTTTCATTAACTGGGGTATAATAATACATTTTACAACAAATTGGTCGTTGGGTGCCCCTGCATAAACACACACATACAATCACGGAGTGGCCTCTTTTTCATAAGTGGCTGGCTCACACGTATTTTCTGCAATCAGGATCACCTCATTACCCCGACGGGTAATCTGCAGACCAGGTTCAATTCCCAGCTGAACCACATTTTCTCTTGTAGATTTAGTTGTGTATATTTCTGTCCCAATTTAACTTTTTGTGAATTTCTCTCTCAACAATCGCTGTGAATCGCCTGCCAAACGGGAATAGGTTGGTGATTCTAAATAAACAAGGCAATCAGTTGCTAATATTTCCCCTCCTTATCCCACTTAACGCCCTTACAGGGCACTCATAAAATATTGTGTTGGTCCCCATATAGTTTCTCATACAGTTTCTCGTGAAATGGGCTGCGCCAGTTTTCAAGTAAAAATTCTAGCGGGTACCTTTTCGTAAATCCAATGAGATATATATACGGTATATGGGCTCTGTTTTAGAGAGGAAGAGGACAGAGACGTACTTGATCTTTGCTATTTTTCCGTCTAACCGTGCGTTCTTATGGACTCACCCCAGAGATTCACAAATAACCGATATTCGATCCGGTTAATTATATTCATGTTGAAGGCGCGGTGGCCTCATGGTTAGTGTGCTCGACTCCGGATTGAGTGGTCCGGGTTCGGGTCCTGGCCGCGGACATTGTGTTGTCTTCTTGGGCAAGACACTTTACACTTTCCACCCAGGTGTATAAATGGGTACCGGCGAAATGCTGGGGGTAACCCTGCCATGGACTGTATCCCATCCAGGGGGAGTAAAAAAAAATACTCCTAGTCTCTTCATGCCACAGAAACCGAGATAAACTACTGCTCTGATGGGCCACTTAGCTCGTAAACAGACTTTACTTTTTTAAAATTATTTTCATCATATTATGATAATATATAACAACACTGATTTTAGTTACTATCATAAAGAGAATTAAGTGGTCAGACCTTTCGTGTATGCTTGTATCCACAGATGAAAACCGACAAAATATAAGGAAAAGCACAGATGCAAATATTGGTTTTGGAAGAAACGTCAGTGGATTAGCTACTAACTTCGAGGTGTCCTCAAACCAGCAATCCAGAGTACTGAGTAAGTCGATTGGCAAGGAAGAAAAGCCTTCGAAAGGAAGTACTGAATGTTCTAAAACTTACGACACTGGAGAGGAAGGCAGTAGCTTATTTGGAGGTAAAATAATTGCGAAATTCATCAGGCCTCACTATTAAACTGTTAAAGCGAACAAACGAAAGCCTTTGGTGCGTTCCAACTAGATGATGTGGAAAGTCCATCACGCAGAAGCGTCGGTCTCTCTCATTTGTCAATGGCCCATTTGTTTACGGTACTATCTTAACTTAAAATACAGGTCCTGCGAAATAATGGCCAATCAGATTGTGCCTAATGACCGCACCTCTCCTGGTTGGTCGAGAACATAGTAGCCGCACGAGGAATCCACGTGCTAAAAGCAAAATCATGCGCGGAACGCAATGGCGCTGCGTTTTGTTCCCGAAACAAATTAGCGATAGCCGTTCTAAAAATAGACAATACCGTAAGCTGAGGCAGCGTTTACACGAACGCGGTTTCACGTCTTCGAAACCGCGTCAAAATCGGTGCGATTTGGAAATGTATACAAGGAATCGCTTTCGGTAGAAAATCAAAGTCGTGATGGTATAAGCGAGCGAGCTACGTTTTGTTCCCGAAACAAATTAGCAGTAGCCGTTGTAAAAATAGACAATACCGTAAGCTAAGGCAGCGCTTACACGAACGCGGTTTCACGTCTTCGAAACCGCGTCAAAATCGATGCGATTTGGAAATGTAAACAAGGAAAATCAAAGTCGGGATGGTATAAGCGAGCGCTGCACTACGTGCTAAATTCACCATTTTGAATCGAACAGTGCATATTTCGCTCCAAAATAATAACCGTATTCAAATCGATGCGGTTTCGCCGTTTACACGACAGATGAAACTGTATAGTTTTGAAAACGCTCCACTATTGGCAGCGTTTTCGAATCGACCCGGTTTCGCCAAAGGACTCGATCGATGTCGTGCAAACAAAAGGCGTAACCGCATCGAAAACGATGCAGTTACAAATAAAACTGCGTTCGTATAAACGCTGCCTCATTCCATTGCAGATCGAGACTTAGTTGGCTTATGCAATTCTGATGATGTTTAAGACCTAGTCTTTTTGCTCCACCACTGAGCCATCATGCCTTCTGGAACAGGCTGTAGCAAGCTCCAGGCTTGAAAGCTCTGTGGAAGAGCGGTGAACTGTGCAATCTCGCGGTCATCGGATTCAAGGATGTATTTTCTCAGACTACTTTTTGCCTGCTTCAGTTTAAACGCTCACATATTAAACTGCGGTAATCTTTCGCTCTGCAAAATTGTTTCAAACCCGCCAATTCTAAAATATGGCTCAATTTCATGTCTTCTTCGTCTCACTCATGGGATATTAAAATAGAACTCGGAATTTCCCATCTCTCAGCTGGATTGATAGCTCAGTGCCTAGATGATTTTATGAAACGGTTAAAACTGTGACGTCTGTATAAAGGCCGGTCCTTTTTACGTGATGATAATCTTTATTTAAACACGATCAATTCATCAGCCCATAAAAATACATATCACATACGCTCAAGTATTTAAAATTCATACTGTATACTATAACACTAAAAGCTCTTTTCCGTGGATGCCGTGCGTTAGACTTATAGAATGTCATTACTGGGTTGCCGTATGGCAATCCCAGTCGGAAAATGGGTGGCATCAAGAGAAAATGAGGGGACAGAGAGGGAGGCTCCGGGTCCAGCCCTTGGGATATGTCATGTCTACGAAAGTTATTTTCAGACGAGCGGAAGTCTTTGTTCTAGCGGAAGTCTGTATTCCGAGACGTCCGCATGCAGGTCAACCTCGGTCTGATGTTTGAAAGAAAATAAATATTCATTAGCCTTCCACGTGCGCCGCCATTTTCTCTCTTCACTAAGAACCTGAGAGCGAGACAAGACTGCATGCGGACGTCTCGGAAGACAGACTTCCGCTAGAACAAAGACTTCCGCTCGTCTAAAAATAACTTTCGTGGACATGACATATCCCGACCAACGCCCTGAGCCTCCGTCTCTGTCCCCTCATTTTCTCTTGGTGGCATTTGTTGGGTGTTTTTTTTTCCGTGTCGGTAAAAGTCTTGCCTGTCACTCCCCTTCTAAGTGGTGTCTTTGTGCATAGAGCCTTCTGCTCGTATTTTCTTAGGATAGAGAGAGTAGTGGAAATGCGTAGATTTCACTGGTGGACACAGTAGAATGATAAACTTAGCCTGCAATGGTTTCGAAAGTCATGTAACGCGAATGGCGTTTTAGTGGATCTTTAAACAAAATATACCCTTATGGAGCTCAATAATGGAAAGTCAGTCGGACAAACTAGGCAGGCGGTGAAAACAAATACCTGGAATCGTAAAAGCGACGAGTAATGGACTTCGACAACAATCTTTCGCCCGTCGAGCCGAAATCAAAGTGAGCTGTATTTCCAATATTTTATCACGAGTGTAGTTTTATGTACAACACTGAAACCAAATGGAAAATTATCTGGTAACTTATGGGTTCAAAAAAGTCAGGTAAAAAAAATAATTGGAAATGTGACAGTCAAGAATTATTTGAAAGAAAGCTTGTCGACTATTTTGAGCATCATTATTCAAGGAAAGGTTCTTTAGAAAAGGGTTTGAACCTGAAGTTCATGGTAATTTGACACGATGGAGTTTCTTGTCTTCACGCACGCAATGAAAGAGGAAGAGGTTTTCGCCTCTAAGAGCAAATATGTTGTTTGTTTCATTAAATTTTTCGCTGAAAAAGGATTCTGTGGTATTGTCTGCCTTTGTGAATTATGATATCATGTTGTGTATTGAATTTTCGAGCTTAAGGTTGAAATGTGATGTGGGAGAATTTTTTTAGTATTGCTCTGCAGGAAGGGTTCACGAAAATAAACAGGTCTGTTGGAAGCGTGCTTGAATTTCAACAAAATGAGCCCCAAAATCAGTGAAAAATTGACGCCGATGAATAATTAAGTAGCTGCTATTTCCAAAATGATGGAATTACCTGGTGATAAATAACCTCTTCTTGGAGAGTAAAATTTTGACTTTGCAGAAACAATGGTCAACCTCAAGAGTTCGGCGATTGTGATCTTTACTTTGGATTCGCTCATTTATTGTCAAACTTTATAACACTTGACAGAAAAAGAAACTTACGAAAACCCGGTATCTTGCCATCATTTGACACAGATGCTTCACTGTTTGGCGAGTAAACATGCCACAGTAACATCACAGCGCCCGCTGAATTCCGTCGATGTCACTTTCGATTCAAGCTAACAAAATCTGTACCTTGCTGAGTTCGCATTTGTTAGCGTTAATAGCATTTTCGGTCCAATGCTTCTGTTTTACAAAGGGGTATATGTTTTAGGTCACCCATCCAGATACTAACACCGCTGGATAAGGCGGATTAACTTCAGTCAACTTTAGTATTACAAAGCTGTCAGATGCTCAGAGGGCACGCTTAAACTTGTGGTGAAAAGAAGTTGTGAGGGAACTTGAAAATGATCAACATGTCAGCCCAGAAGCCATTGTTTCTCACTTCCCTTTTATTTTTTTCAATCTTTCTGGGTTCAGTACTTTGCTAGTAACCACATGTCGTCTCAGGCTATTTACCGAAGACTTCTACAATGGCACTACAATGATAGACAATACCAAACAATATCGTACACTGTTAGAGCTACGTGTTACGCAAGGACAACTTGAATCTCCTGGAAGACAACACACAGCTCAGCTGACATTATGGAATAAATTGCTGTGTTACTTCACTACCACACGTAAGCAATGCGTGTCTATTTTTTTCTAAAGAGGACAGGAATTTCGTCTTTCTGACAAATGATTGATTAATAGGCCGGTAGCCAGGTTTTTAACCTCAGAAAAGGATCTGTTTCGACGTAGCAACGTGTGAGGACCTGTGAGCCAAAGGGCCTCTGCTGGTATGACTTCTTGGTGACCCCTTAAATGGTCTTAATGACCCCCCAACTTAAAAAAATTGCCTGGAATGCTGCACGTATTACAGGCAACCCAGTGTACCCTCACGGAGGGTCTAGTTGATCTTACATTTAAATACCCCCAGAGACTCTGTGTTCCTTATATCGCATGGTAGACTATTCCATAATGTGGCGCCATTGTAGCTAAAGCTTCAGTTTTCGGTAATAATTAGTGCGCGATAATGGAACATTGAGCTTATTTTCAGAGTCCCTGAGGTCATAAGCAGAATCACGCCACGTAAACTTTGGGTACAGATACTCTGGAGCTAGCCCGTGCAGACATCTAAAGATCATGGTTGCTTTATGAATTTCCTGCTGGCGTGCAAGATTTTTCCACCCTAAAAACTCGAGTAGCTCAGTTGCATCAGCATCATAGTTAGAGAATGTCAACACACGGGCTGCTCTATTTTGCAATTTCTGCAGTTTTTCTCGTAGCGTTTTCCCACAGTTACCCCAAACAATGTCACAGTGTCGCTTCAGGGCCCCGATACCAGAGGCGGTCTTTTTAGTTAATTTTTCGATGTGACTATGCCAATCGAGTTTATCATCTATTATTACACCAAGCGATTTTGTAGCTGTAACCTGGCTCACTTGAGTATTGTTCATTTTTTTTATTTTTTTATTTTTATTTAAACATATTAGTAATTGTTTGCCCCAAAAGCACCTAGGCTTATCAAGGGGGCTCACAATAATACATTAATCAGGCTTAACTCTAAACAGACGGACACAAACGTTACACAAAGTCACAACAATCACTATTACATAACTAAAGGTGTATTAATTAAACAGATAGACTATTTGTACTAAATAAAAAAATAAAAAAAAATAAAAAAAATTATATAGAAGAGTATTCTAATTAGTGGTGAAGCTATGAGAGTATTCAGTCTCTGCCTCGACCCTATTAGCGTGAATTCGGTTTTGGTCATGTCAATGTGAGTTTGTTCCCTTGTAGCCAGTTGAAAACGTTTGCTAGGTCTTCATTTAGACAAAACTGAACATTCTCAAGATTGCTGCCCGCATATGTGAGGTGCGTGTCGTCAGCGTACATTCTCGGTTTACAATTTGATAAGCAATTTGGAAGATCGTTGATATATAACAAGAAGATCTTTCAGATCTTAAAACCGTGCTTTGAAAATTTATCTGTTTTCTTACCACTATAGTCGCAAGGTAGTACACATTCCAAAGCAGTCTTTGTTGATTCACTGATGACTATAGAACCAAAATCACTTGATCAATCTGTAGCGCAACAAACTGACAACAACGACTGCACACAAAATAAATAAAGAGCGGACTATATTCATAAAATTTTAAGTATATTAACGTTTTAACAGCTTTTTGGCGAATAAACATCTCAAGTTGCGTGACTGGAAGTCCCACTGACTATGTGGCCGAGTGGAAGTCTGGTTCAGCTCGCCAGCAAAACGGAAAAATATGAATAAATAAAGAAACCGATTGTAGAGAAAAGAACCGCGCTCGGCCCATGGCCGCGCGGTTAATAACAAGAAGATCTTTCAGATCTTAAAACCGCGCTTTGAAAATTTATCTGTTTTCTTACCACTATAGTCGCAACGTAGTACACATTCCAAAGCTGTCGTTGTTGATTCACTATGACTATAGACACAAAATCACCTGATCAATCTGTAGCACAACAACTGACAACAACGACTGCATACGAACTTATTGCACTATACATACATACATACATACATACATACATACGCCGAGTATACGTGTAATAAAGTGGCTAATGCCGTTAAACAGTGCTCAATACACTTTTTAAGTGTAGAGCTTTGAATAAGAAGATATAACGAGGAGACAAAATTCTCTGTTACTCCGAGTGTCGTGCTCACGCACTCATCATACAGTATTAGAAATACTGTCTGATGAGTGCGTGAGCACGAAACTCGGAGTAACAGAGAATTTTGTCTCTTCGTTATATCTTCTTACATACATACATACATACATACATACATACATACATACATACATACATACATACATACATACATACATACATACATACCGTACATCCTGTGCCCAAGTTCAGGAGTTACCATAAGCCATTATGGTGACAACCGGGAGGACACATTGTATACATATTGTACATACATACATACATACTTTATTGACTTTGCCCAAGGGGGCTTTGCAAAGACAATATTAACATATGTATATTCCTGTTTACAATTAAAAGATGAAATTCACTTATAGCCGAGGTGAAATCTGCGAGGAATCTCCGATGACGTAATAGTCTTAATTAATCTGGAACTGTCATCAGGATATCTATTGGTATGAACGACATGATAATAACACTTTTAACAACTTGCAGCTTTCTTTCCTAAAAGTCGGGATTAAATTTAATTGGTTTTTTACACGAGTATAGGCCTAGCAAAGTAGTCACACGCGTCACTTAATTTAAGAATTACGTTATCCACGGCTATTTTTAGTACGGTGGTTATTTCCCTACCAATGAAAGTTGAAACGTCGACACATTCCATGGATGACATAATGACCTTTTATGTATTCAATACTCGCTTCGAATCAACCGCTTAAATAACACAGAAAGGCAATATGTTTTGTACTAAATAAAAAGTGGAATATTCATAAAATTTTAAGTACATTAACGTTTTAACAGCTTTTGGCGAATACCGGTAAACATCATAAGTTGCATGATTCGAAGTGCCACTGACTATATGACCGAATAGAAATTTGGGACTGCTCACCAACAAAACTAAATTTTATCTGTTTTCTTACCACTATAGTCGCAACGTAGTACACATTCCAAAGCAGTCCTTGTTGATTCACTGATGACTATAGAACCAAAATCACTTGATCAATCTGTAGCACAATAAACTGACAACAACGACTGCACACAAAGGTATTGCACCATTACTTATAGCCGTTGTCAAATCTCCGATTGCACCATCAGTCGTAGCCGTTGTGAAATCTCCGATGACGTAATAGTCTTAGGTTTCTTTCTTAAAAGTCACGATTACATGTTTCAATAAGACACAAAAAATTTATATTTTGTTGTAAATAAAGAGCGGACTATATTCATAAAATTTTAAGTATATCCTAAGTTGCGTGACTGGAAGTCACACCGACTATGTGGCCGAGTGGAAGTCTGGTTCAGCTCGCAAACAAAACGAAAAAAAAACCGATTGTAGAGCAAGAACCGCGCTCGGCCCATGGCCGCGCGGTTAATAACAAAAATAATGGACCGAGGATGGTCCCTTGAGGGACGCCGCATGTCAATGAGTAGCTTGTTGGATAACGACCCGTTCACAGAGCATTTTTTGTGCGGTTTTCTATGACTGAAAACCATTTGAAAGATTTGCCATGTATACCATAATAGTTTAGTTTCGATAGAAGGATCTGATGATCAACAGTGTCAAAAGCTTTTTTCAAATCTAGAAAAATGACTCCGTTATCAATATTATATGCCCAAGAATCTGTCGCTTCCAACAAAGCTGTTACAGTTGAATGATTAGCACGAAACCCTGATTGATTTTGACATAGAATATCGTGCTCTTCAAAATAGGCATATAACTGTTCATAAACTATCCTTTCAAACACCATCGCCACTATTGGAATCACCGATATTGGGCGGTAATTGTTAACATCACCGCGGTCACCCTGTTTATAAAGAGGGGTAACCCTTGCATATTTCCAGTCATCTGGGAACGTCCCTTGGCTAATAGATTGGTTGAAAATATCATATATCGGCACACAAATAAGGTCAGCACATTCCCTGACAAACCTAGCAGATATTTGTCAAGCCCCGTTGCCTTTGACTTGTCTACTTTATTTAAAAGTGAAAATACTTTATTTGGATTGGTGGGTTGGAGCTTAAACCTTTTATCTGTAACGGTAAGATATCTTTGATAGCTACCACTATCACAATTTATCTCACTGGCAAGTTTTGGACCAATGTTAGCCGAGTGGTTATTGAATTTATTTGATAGCCCCAACGGATTAGTTATCGTTAATCCGTTCACTTTTAGTGATGCCGCTGACGTTTTCCCAGATTTTCGAGAAGTTAGCTTGTTTATAGTCTGCTAGGTCTTTCGGGAGTCGCTGGTGTGCTTATTAAAACTATTTTGGTAATAAGCGTACTGATTTGCTTATTGACTAGATTTCTTTGTTTCTTAAATAATGCCCAATCGTTAGGATCATTTGTCTTGCTAGCTTTGATTTTTAGTGTCTCTATTATGCATAAAGTCTTTCAATTCAGAGGTAATCCACTCAGAACTCCGTGAACGAACGCGCATCGTTTTCAGTGGGGCATGTTTGTCAGCGATAGCCAGTAATGTACATTTCCATTGCTGCCACATCACGTTTGGGTTGGAAGACTCGTATACATTATCCCAACATTGAGATAGAATATCGTAACGGAAATTTTGGCGATCGAAATTTCGGAAATTTCTATATGTAATAGAATTATGTCCATTAGAAATCCCGTTCAGGGTAAGTTTTCTATATACATATACCATGCTATGATCACTTATCCCGATATGACAAACTCCCGAACAAGCAATCTTGTCCGAGCAGTTGGTATAAATTAAATCAATTAGAGTTGATGGGGTGGATGTTATCCTCGTCGGTTCAGAGATGAGCTGCTCGAGTCCGTAGACATCAGCAATGCTCCTGAATTTGGATGTGTCATTGTCATATCGAGTAGTGATCATGTCATAGTTCATGTCTCCCAGTACAGCAAATTCTACATTTTCACTATCCAATTTCCCAATTAGGGATTCAAATGGTGAAAAAATGGCAATGGGAGAGTCAGGTGGTCTGTACCAAGTAACAATCACAAAAGATTTTGAATTTGGCTTATGGATTTTCAATCAAAGATTTTCTAATGCATCCATATGTAGGTCATTTCGTACTGTAAAGTTGATTGAATTTTTTACATAGAAGCATATCCCTCCGCCGCATTTTGTAAGTCTATCGCGGCGAATTATTTCGTATCCCGGAATATGAACTTCATGATCTCGAATACTCTCGTTCAGTTTCGTTTCATTTATGCAAACAATATCGACATCATTGTTTGCTAATAGGATTCTTAATTCGTCTATATGTCATCAAATGAAGCTATGATCTTCGCAGTTATGAGAGCAATTTTTGCAATTGCGTAGAGAAGCCTGAAAAATTCAGGATTTCAACGGGGTTTGAACCCGTGACCTCGCGATACCGGTGCGACGCTCTAACCAACTGAGCTATGAAGCCACTGACGTTGGGAGCTGGTCATTTGTGGGTTCTAATGGTCCCGTGAGGAATGAATCAATGATGAAATGGTATATGAAATGAATCATATATGATTTAGTCCCAATGTGTTGAGCGAAGATTCCAGATTAGGTTTGAGATAGTGATTCATGGCCTTTGTCGTTGCGCCCGAGAAAGGCTTGACTATAACCCTATGGCCGACTGCTTTTCCCAGGTCTTTTCCAGGTATTCTTGAGATCAACGAATCTCCTATGAGCAGGGTTAAGCGCTCTTTTGGTTGTTTTTTGGGTTCGGATTCTTTTCCTGTCAGGGTGTTATTAGGACCTCCTTTGTCTTTCGATTTCTTTCTTTTGTTCCTTGATTTCACAATGAAGCCTTGTTCTTTGTTGGCGCAAGGTGTTGACTCATACGGAAACCTGTAGGGGACATGCGAGATAATCCCGGGTGGAGAAAAAAACTGTAAATGCGAGATAACAAAGTAGAAAATGCGAGATAGAAAATGCGAGATAAAAAACTAGAAAATGCGGGATAGAAAATGTGATAACAAACTAGAAAAATGCGAGATAAACAAATTTTAAAGGTTTTCTTTAAATTTAGAACCTGGAAATCGAGGACTGGGGAACAGGGAATCCCTACAATAGAAATTTTGAAAACGAGGAATGTCGAATTGAGAATAAAGGAGCCCAGTGGAAATTTTATGAAAGGTGTGACAATTATTTTCAGTATAAAGTTTTAATAGCAGCTTATATGTGCAATAAACAGATCATGAGCATCAAACCTTCCAAATGCGTACTTCGTGACCTAGGACATTAAAATTCACGCCTTAACCCACTGTCGCTTTTAAAACTGTGCAATAGTGCAGCCGGTAAGCAAGATGGAGAAATACCTTTGCAGTCGGCTTGCCTCATCTGTCGACTTTTCCCCGGCCTATTTGCTGCCTTAGAGCCTGCTTTAGGGTAGTAACAGTGAAAACCTTAAAGGTAAATTTGTCCTCGAAAAAAAACTTGTCTTTAAGGTTAAAACAAATTCAGTGGAAACTGACATTTTACTGATTTGTGATGTGATCGCAATTATTTATCTTTTGCGACAGCGTTCTCTGTTTTGCGATGGTGATCACGATCCATAAGCAGTTTGATAGGTAGAGAAGATTGCTGAATCGGCAGTCAAAGCATACAAACGCCTGCGCGGGAAAACGAAATGATATTGTTTTTTGTGTCTGTGGTAAACCCTTATTGTTTTCATGGGCATACCGGTTAAAAGTATTAAGCTCCAAGGACTGAATAATATTGACTTTTTCGTTAATCAGACTACCTTCATGAAGTAGATCTAACAGGGAACGAAAACACTGATCAATATATAGTTCTTTTTGCCGGTTTGCGCATGCCTTGTGGTTTTGCATGGTGTTGTGGTGCGCGCGCTTTTGAGTTGCATATCTAAATTTGTAACTATCCCAGTAAATTGATGCCGCGGTCATTTGAAAGTAAGTTGAGCACAGGAGCTGGAATTCACAGTTAAGGTCCACAGAGTCCTATAGGCTTCGTGTCTGTAAGACCCTCAGTCAATTTACTATATTATCCCATGGTCCAAAACTATGGCATTCCGTGCCTCTAGACTTAAACTCAACCTGTAACGCGCACGGTTGTTAGAGAAGTAAATTATCGTTTGCTAGATCTAGTCAGGGGTATCTTCATCCTATAAGCCCCATGGCTTCTTAGAGGATTCCCTGTCGATGTTTATTTAAGAACATGTAGAAGTACTCTCGGATTATTGAAGTGCGTTGGACAGTCGCTTTTGAGGATACCAGCATCAGTGTACTTCTAGAGATGGTTTTAATAATCGCCGAAAACTATGACTCATGTCACAGGATTGAAATACTGTGCCCATGGCTAGACTCTAAATCATAAGTAAGTGCCATATTTTTTATTTACATTTAATAGCCCCCTGAGAGGAGATGTCGGGTTACTAGTAAAATACTAAACCCAGAAACATCGAAGAAAATAAAAGGAATCGAGTGACACAGGTATCGAGGATGACATGTTGATCATTGTCGAGTTCACTTCTTAATTCACAGGAAGTTAAAGCGCAAATTGCTGGAGTTATTAGCTTTACTTTTCGTGTGAATAAAGTACAGTAATATACATGAGAAAGACTTGCGTATCACCAAATTCAGCTTGTTATGACAGTGGTCAATACTAACTAACAACTTGATTTGGCGCTCTTCTCCACATTAAAAAAAAAACTTCGAGATGCACACACACTAAACGTTCACTGAAGTTCTTACCTGTCGAGCGAGACCTTCGAATTATACTTACGCCGTAAACGCTCTAATAAGGCCCCTCTCTTATGAGACGTCCGATAGCCTCAGTCTTGTTTAGACCTCTCTAATAAGCCCTCCTCCACTCCCCTTGAATTTTGTGCAATAAACATACGCGGCAAAATATGGTTTTAAAAGCTTATATTTCTCTTTAGCCGTACAGTGCTAACTTCAAACTTCGTATGCGCTACTTTTTGCGCTTTCTGGCCACGTTGTGATTTCAAGACTATTTCAGGACATTGATAACTGCTGTATACTCTATCCTAGATTTATTAAAGCTTGGTGATATAAACTAGAAGACTGGTATTTTGACTCTCGAGTTTTTACAAAGCCCCCTCGCTACGAGTCCCCGAGAAGGAAAAGGGAAAGGGGGTGGGTTAGGTTGGGGAAGGCTTACTAAAGCGTTTACGGTAAATCTGGGAGTAATCATTTATTATGAGGTTTGTTCGTTGGGCGAACTAAATAGACGAACCGAGATGCCATGAAGATGAAACATGTATTTAAAGAAAGTTGTACGAATGGACTCCGTATAGTCCGCATATGATGTATCAATACACGTACGACGTAATTCAAGATGGCGCTGACAAAAATGAAAAAAAAAACAATATACAGGATGCCCAAGATTAGAAATTTCGTTCCCCTAATGTCGAACGTAATTATCGTTATGTTACAAATTGCTATATAATTTCATAATCGCAAAACTGTTAGACAAGAATTTGAAAAAAAGTAAACACTTCTGCACCAAGCGAGACTAGGGGTTTAACAAACAATAAGGGTTTACTACAGACACAAAAAACAATATCATTTCAGATTTCAGACAGTCCAACTCCTCTTGTACTGATTTGGCGTTCTTGTTAAGTGCCGGAGTAGAAGCTTCTTCTTCATTCACCAGAATAACCGAGTCGTCATCAACCGGTAACCGGAATAGCTTCTTCAGTTCGGCTTTCATTGCTTTTGCTTCCGGACCTTGGACTTGAAGGGTGCCGGTACTGTTGAATAAAACCAACGTGATTGTCGTCGACTTCAAAGAACTAGACCTTTCAGAGGGACTCGCGGTTGCAGGAACTTCCAAATTCAGGGCTTTCAAACAAAATTCCTGAAGTTGTGTTAGGCTCCCTTTCCACTTAAATATAATTTGTTTGTCGTCCCAATGTAGGTATTGGTTTAAGGGAGATGAGGAAGGTTCGGTGCCAACAAATTCGACGGAATTCGCGGAGCCCTCAGATACACGTCTGCACGCCATCATAACTTGCTTGTCACCATTTCTCAAGTGGTATTGCATATATCCGCTGCTCTTTCTTCTTATAAAACCTTTTAATATATTAGTGTTACTTATATTAAAGATCGCACTTCTCTGGAAGACAACATTCAGCAGGCAGCAAAGGAAAAGGAAGAATGTTCAACTAACACCACTCAGGATGACGTAACCTTGCTTTCCACTGCTTCTGGGAATACCCCAACGCCTGAAAAAGCATTCTCAAATCAGGACGGAAAGAGAAACCTGGACGAGAAACTTGAATCAAAGGAAAAGATTCTCGGAAATGGAACACTGGACGGGAAAAAGGTCTTTCCAAACTTTAAAAGATGTAAGTTACATTTGAAATTAATTGTATGCATTTTTTTTGTTGCACTTTTAAAGAGAAATTTAAGCATTACTGAGGAGTAAAAATTCAAAGTGAGGCTATACTGAGAATATTTGTTTCCAGAGTAGAGAACTTACAAATTCAATGCACATATGATGCCGGGTTTGGTTAAGGAAAATGGGACAAAACTGAGGGCAAAGTAATGCTCCCACCATTTCACCGCAATTGCTTCCCAAGGATTGAGAATATAGATTCTCAGTAATGATTTACTGTCGATACCTTTACAGGTACTCCAAGATCTCGTGGAGTTGAAGGAAGTTTGGTTTCCTACGAGAAAGGCTGTGTTCTGGATGCTGAAGAAAACAGGGAAGTGGAGTTCAAGTCACTCGTCAACGCTTATCCCTCTTCCTTACCTTGGAAGATTATGGAAAAGGCAAAAAAGTTCATTTGTGCCTGTTTAAATGCTAACAGGAAAGGAATAATTTACTTCGGTGTTGGAGACAATCAAGAAGAAGGTTCAAAGTATCAACACGGAGAAATTCTTGGACTCGATGTGGACGCCCTTAAGGATGATATCAACAAAGCCCTTCAAAGCCTCCTAAATGATCACATTAAAAGCGATGCTGGACCTCTACAAAAGGGTGGAGAACAGAATTGTGTTGGTATTTACTATGTCCCCGTGACGGAGAATGGGTACAGATCCAATTTATACGTGGTTGAAATAGAAGTCATTCGAGATTGGGGATTCTGCAGAGATCACATCTATTACTCCAAATCGTGGACTGCGAAACGAGGAGGAGACAAAGACTTCGCTGGAAAGAAAGCTCTGAATGACTTTTACAAAGTCAAAGATGAATTTGACGAGGTAGCAATTCGCACTAATGGAGCATCTTGCTGCGTGAAACAAGTCGATGTGGACAGAGATGTGAAGAAACCACTTGAAGTGAAATACAAAGAATGGAGACAAAAGACAAAAAAAGGTTAGAGCAGTGGACGAATCATTCATACTTCGGTTGACCATTAATTCAAAGGGATGATTTCTGACGGTGTTTTGCATTATGTTTATCAAGGAACTTCGTTTTTTAAGTTCTAAGTCAGCCGGCTTAACACCCACTGATCGAAACCTATAATTTTTGCTCTTGGTTTTTCCAGGATCATTTATAGTGTTATCACGTGATTCACGATTCAAAAGTCCAGACTTTTTTGTTCTGTAAAAGTAGAAAATATTGTAGTCGAGAGTCGAGTATTAAAACAGCTGTACAGATTTGAGTGCTGAGAGTCAAAAAGTCAAGATTAAAGGGAATACTTACTTTTCACTAGTTCGCTTTTTTCACAAATCCCATAATACAGTTCAATGGATATCCAGTTCACTGAAGCATGATACAGTCCCAAGAGTCAATAACTTGTATTGTTTTTATGTAAAGACCCCCCAAAATTGCATTATGGGATGCATATATCTCTTTGGCTCACAATTGCCACCAACTTATGCAGAACAGAACTTGATGACACATTGAAGCACTAATATTTCATGGCTGTTTTTCTTTTCGTCGTTCGTAATATTTTCCTCTCTTTTTCAGGTGCCAGAGAAATACCTGATGGTAGGTTTTGACTAAAAAAACGTTTTTTAAAGGAGAAAAAAAGCTTTAAAACTTAATAACACTGATATTTTGATTGAACCGTGGGCTTCTTTGGTCGTAAATTTCGTCTTTTTACTTTGCATCCAAATGTCTTCGCTATTTGTATTTTGTTTTTAATATCATCACACCTACACGCTGCTGGCCGCATAAGTCAAATATATTGCTAAATGTATTTCTGTATTAGTTGGAATTTGAAATATTTTGCAATTAGCCAGTATCAAAAATACCATAATACTCTTTGGTTGTCCCGTAAGAGAAATATTGAATCAGCTTGTGTAATTTTGGTTGCAGAGCTTGGCTTGGAAGAAGCTGACGTTAGACGTTTAAGTATTGCTGTACGAAAAAGGTTATGTGAACTTAACCGAAAAGAATATGGCTATGTACTCGTGGCAAATAAGGTGCCGGCTCAATACAGAGGAACAGCACACCTGTCGTTTTTGCAAAACATCCCTTGCGTGGCTGTGTTTGACTTGTTCGATCCTTCGTCCAAACAAAATGGATTGCACTTTGCTTGCAACGAGATGACAGACGCACCAAGAGCGAACATTAGGACTCTCGATGATTTCAAGGATGTAATACCCGACAAAGATTCTTTTGTGTCAATTCGAGGGACAACTTGGATTTTGAGCAATGAAGACATGCAAAACGAAGGCTGGATAAAATGCTCCAAGGACAGTATGTGGCGCGCTCTTTCGGCCTACAAACAATGTTTCAATCCAGGACGACTTTTGTTTATTTTCCTACTTTTTAGTGAAACCGCAGTTGAAGAGATGGCAGACATCGTAGAATGCAGTTTCAGTATTTTGGGAAACGCGGCTGTTAGTTGTGTAACCATTTTGAGTGAAGATAAGTCAGCCGCAGAAGCAATCATCAATGCCTCAAAACCTTCACTTCGGAAAGAACTCGCCGGATGCTCCATAAGCAGCATTAAGTGGTCGCTTTTAAAGGAGATTGTCCGCGAAATGGTAGGACCATCCAAATTTGAAGAACGAGGAGCCACGACCGACCTTCCGTACTACAATGGGAACCTAAAGGAAGTTCCCATCAAAACTGTATTATCCTGGAATGATTTAGAGGTATACTGTCCAAATCCACCATTACCAACTTCTGCAGATGCCATTGCGAAGGAGAGAGATGCATTTTACAAGGGTGCCCAGGCGAGCCAAATGAATTTATATCACGAACACAGTATCCCTCGAAGTCTTGAAGAGAAGGTAAATACAAAGTTAGAGAAGGCACTAAATTCCCTATCGAAAGAAAGTATTGATGCTAACTACTATGTGAAGACTGTGACTGTCTCTTATGAACCAGGATCTGGTGCAACAACTTTGTGTCGCAGAATAATTTGGAATAAAAGGGAAGAGTACCGTTGTGCAGTGGTAAAGGCCATAACACAATCAACAGACTTCCAGATTGAGAAATTGCAAAACATAGGCTACGATGAAATGAATAAAATCTACTCACTTCCAGTACTTGTGCTTGTTGACAATTTTCCTGAGAGTGATGTACGCTTTTTGACAGAGCACATAACGAAAAGGCAGACGAAATGTGTGTTGCTCACTACTTTGCCCATTTCAAAGTCCGTTTCCAATTCCAAATTCGAGATTACACTTGGAAAGCTGGACGAGAAAGAAACAAGTCTAGTGAAGGATATCTTAATCACGATAACGGACGACAGTGGAAGAAGGCTTGAAGCTGAAAAGGTCTTGGAGAGAGAAAGGAGATTCATTTGGTTTGGATTAGAGCTTTTTGGCCGAGATTACTTGAAAATCAAGGAGAGGCTGCAGACTCACATTCGCAGCATTCTTACGACTTTGAGAAATGATTCACGAGGAGAGCCCCAAATGTTGCTTGACATGTGTTGCTTCCTAAACAGGTACAGCGATGGTTCTATTATCTTACCTAATGCACTTGTCTTGGACTTCCTTTTCGAAAGAAATTCTTTTGAACAGCAAAGCGTTCAAGACGTGCACGATATGTTTGGAGGAATTCTACTGGAGGAGCAAAACGAAAGCCATGGGTATTATGGGTGGAGACCGGCACATTCCCTTGTGAGTGAGGTGGTAACATCGAGAAGTTCTGCTGTTGACTCTGCCAGACTCTCTTTAGAGATCATCTGCAAGGGAAAGGCATACGTGGTAAAGTTTTTAAGTCACCAAGTTTTCAGAATGTTTCTGGAGCGAAAACGATTATCTGATCCAGTCTTTTTCGAGGAGCAAGCAGTAGATGACCGCGCAGGAGGATTTGATATAGAGAACGAGGTCTTTGGATTTCATGGCAAACGCACCAGGTATTCACCCGTTATTGTGGACATCTTGGATAAAGAGAGCAACGTCGAAGGAGCTCTAAGCGTTCTTCTCGAAATCTGTAAACAAGCAACGCAAACAGAAGACAAAGCGTACGCATGGCAGCAGTTAGCAAGATTCATGGGCTATGAGATGCGTGCCATGGATATGAAGAAACAAAATGATTTGCTCGAGCGACTGCACAGCGCCATGATGAAAGAAACAAGTGTCGAACTTCCCACGCCCGAGAGTGGAATCGATGCTGCTCACACTGCCGTTGATATTGCCGTGTCACTTCAGCCCAAATTTACTAACCACTACACAACCAAAGGTGTTCTTTATCTCCTCCAGCTTAGAGATCTGAAAACGCCCCAATCTCGATCTGTTTCAAAGGGAATCGAGATATGCCGCAAAGCCTTAAAAGTCTATGACAAAGCCCTCGAAGCTTCTCGTGGACCAAATCATTTCTCGATGAACGGGAAAATCCAGGCTATTATCTCACTTCTAGAAATTGTCAAGGATCTACCTTGCTTTCAGCCTGATGGAATAATGTTCATGGCTTATTTAAAGAAAGAAAAGGTCCCTCCTGAAATACAAGAAGTACTTTCTAATGAAGAGCAAGATTATGTTCAGAGTCTTAGTCGGACTACACTTGATATATTCAACGAGCTTTTTGGAAACATCAAGCTCAAGCAAACGACCACTTATGATGAGAATGAAATAAGAAGTCTTAACAACGCAAAGATAAGAGCTTCAAATCTTCGACGAAAGTTCTATGAAATCACTAAATTTGACAAAATGGAGCTGGCCAATGAAGAGTATTCAATGAGCCTTTTGTCGACCACCAGTCAAGATCTTACTCTTTATCAACAGAAAGTGCAAGACATACTTTTCATCCACGACGAAACACCCTATAGTACGTGGTCGAACCTCCCCAATTCTGACGTGGAACGTATTTACGAGATGCTAAAATTCCTTTGTTTAAGAGGCCTTGGGAGCCATAACGACATGCTGATTTGCTCCAAAGCCTGTCTCCACCTAAAAGATAAACCCTCTGTTCAAGACCTCGATGAACTTGTCTCTCTCTGGGTGAAGAAATTTCCAAATTCGGAATGGGCTCATCTCTTCTATTACATGATCCACTTCCCCGTTCCAAATGGAAGTCTTGCCCCATGCACTGCCAGCGCTAAAGAATCGATTAAAAGGTGCAGCAAAATTGTTCAAGAGAAGGCAGGATCAGGATTTAGAAAATCAGGTGCCGAGTACTTCCTGGGAAAAGGAAGGGGCTTGGACGCAATCATCAGTGGTCACGAGTTTCAGGGACTACAAACAAAATGGAAAACTAAAACAGACTTCTGGAGAGGCAGAGAGCCTACAGAGAGGCTAGAACGTGTAAAAGGCGAAAAAGACTTGGGCAGCAAAGGCATCATTTCTTACCAAGGAATTCAATTGCACTTCGATAACACACTGTATCCCAACGAAAGCAAAGACGACTTATGGTTCTATGTTGGGTTTACTTTTGCTGGCCCGTATGCTTATGATCCAGTGGACAACGATACCTACATGTCACTAACCAATGGCAATCATGCCACACGACGAAAGGTGCGATCATCGAAATTTTCAACCCCACCCCGAGGACTTCAGGAGAGGGCGTCAGCCCGAGAACATGAGGTGGACGGAACCACACGCAACACGAACCGCAGCTCTGAATTCTTGCAAAAGACACCTCGAGATCGCGACAAAGCTGAGAAAAATGATTTGTTTGTTATAGGCGGTCGTTTTGGGCCATTGTGTGAAAGTGCGGAGAAACCCTCGAAGGAGGAAAATAAACTAACTCGTTTTCCTCATCAACCGGAGAACAGGACTTCAAGAGACCGATTTGAGGAAAAGAGATCAGAACCCAAGCTCGGAAATGTGAAAACCATTGTAGGAACCCGTGGTAAAGAGAAAAGGCATTTCAATCTGACTTCTACAACGCCAGATGGAAAAGTGCATCATGGAGCTTACGTTAATGGAGCCAAGAAGTCAGTTGAGTGCAGAAAACACACCTCTTTGAAAGACGACCCCTTTACTGATTGGTGTAACTTTGCGCATAGCTGGAAAGGCGATACTCTTCAATTTGTGTGTACCAAGTGCACGGAAAGCAAATTATCCTCTTGTAAAGAGAAGGTCAAACACCAGGAGTTTATTTGGAATCTTGGTCCATACTACAACAGATATGGAGAATTTTGGAAACGAACATCTCCAAGACCAATTGGTAATACTGCTTCCTTTGATTCGGGAGGGTCTGCCTCATCAAGGGAGCGTACCCCACCCCCCATG
Organism: Montipora capricornis; assembly: GCF_036669925.1. Classification (NCBI taxonomy): domain Eukaryota; kingdom Metazoa; phylum Cnidaria; class Anthozoa; order Scleractinia; family Acroporidae; genus Montipora; species Montipora capricornis. The sequence continues at coordinate 69,813,966 of NC_090892.1, read as the reverse complement.
AGAGAGAGGGCTATGTCTTGGGGAAGCCTTGACTGGTCAGAGGAGTTGCGAGATTCGGACTGGGGTTGATGTCTAAACTCTCCCTGCCGTAAAATTGTTGATAGCTTGTTACCACCCCGGAGACATCCTCCTCTTCACCGTGCTCAAGTGATTTAGGACATTTAAGAGAAGATTGTCATTCGGACGAGTCGTCATTGACGTTTTCAGTGGTAAATCACATTGTGAAACAAGGCTGTGTCAACTCTAACGCTAGTTGTTTATCCATCTGGTTGTGGTCTTAGAACTAATGACCATGAATCAGTAGGGCGGCCTATACAATTGGAAGAGAACTGATGGTTCTCTCCATCCAGCGAAGCTATATAAAGTAACCGCTATATGTGAGGGTTGGCATAACATGTCCAAAATATTGTTTTGAAAATTCACTGCTATTTTACATTTAACAGTTTTCATAGAATTCCGAGCCTTAGAACACAGTTAAATAAATAAGCAAACAGTATATTGTTTATATGCTATTTACAAGGTAATTTTTGTAAAATTTAAAAAGTATGCTATTATCAGGGTTAAAGATGACCGTCCGCATGCATCCATGCATATATATCTTATGTAATTCCCGTTGGGAAAAGTTTGGAAACATAAGAAATAACTTGTTTGTTCAGACTGGGGCGAAATTGTTGGATCATTAGCCCCTCGACGATCCTACGTTTATGGAATGTTTGTGCTGAAGAGAGAACGCGCCAAGTGAAAAATGTGATGGTTTTCACGCAGGTGTTTTGCAGGTTCGGAGGTGTGAGCAGGATTTGAATGCTCCGCAATTCGCACTGCTAAGTTTCTCACAGTCTCGCCAATGTAATCAACACCACATTGTTTATTACACCTAACATTCAACAGCGTCTAGGTCCCTCCAAAGGTATGCATTGGGATGAGAGTGTTGTACATGGCGAAAACAGATCGTTGCTGATAATTCACCATTGTTCTGTAAAGCACCGACGAGATACAACACATAGCTGGTCGATTCTCATTGTCTGCCCAGACATTGCAGCAGAACTGAAATAACTTCTGCATCAACCTGTATCACGAAAATCAGTCATGGATTCTTGTCAACGATTCAGCGTCGAAAGAATACAGGGTCTTTCCTTGACTTGGGATTTTGGTCTCACTATGACATCAAGTTTTCTACAAAATCCTGAGTTTCCTAAGGCAGCTTCTCCCTTACCGGCAATGCCGAACTGCAACATGCACGATGTGCTAAACAATTCAAGAAGCTCACCGGTAATCATATTCGACACTTTCGTCAACTCATGGGTATTAATTGCAAGCTATAGTGCGTGATGTTCTGGTTTGGTGGCGACAGCGTAGAAGCCGTCATAACGTTACATGGGAGATCGACGGGGAGGGGTAAGCGTCCTCGCCAGGCAGTCGTTGAGGGAGATTCACATCACATAGGAATCCAAAGTAAGTCCATGGGGTCGAAAGTTACGTTATGTGCGTTTGAACGGGTGTGCAAGAGGTTTGCTAAGCTGGAGAGAGCAAACTCTGGAAGGAAGAGGTTGGCGTGCTGAGGTACAGAAGTCTAAGGCCAAAGTGAGTCATAGAAGACGAGAAGCGTACGAGAGGCCCCAGCGCACAAAACACTCCTACATAGGCAAATGATTTCAATGTGGAACTTGCTGTCGAACGAATGGCAGACTCTCCGTGAATTCGAACAGCAGGGCCCGTAAATTCTAAACTATCCCACACAAGTCATCATCGTGTAAGAGAGAAAAGCAAACTCAATCGTCTATGAACTGAGCTACCGACGTGGAAAAATCTGGAAATTGACGCATTTTCTGGATGACAGCAAACACGTTACATTACATTTCTGCGCACTTTTGCACTGCAGGCCAATCACGCATTCTCGCAGTCCACTATCCATGGAGATCCATGAACAGTTCAATCTTTTGAGGACTCAGTGATGATTTGCTGCTGGTGTATATGTAGCGTTTGTAGATTTGACACAAGTTTTTAAATGTTAACTTTTAAACGGTCAACAAAAAAAGGCTAGCAGGTTGACCGGATTGGTCTCCATAAGGAGCCTGGTAAATTTAAAAATTCCTGAAAGCAAAGCAGTCATTTTTATGCGTGAGCCCCAGGGGCAATGTTTGTGTATACAAGCCCTCCCATGTACGGTGTGAATGTTTGGGATGGGGGATTGAGGATAGCAAAGATTTAAATAGCGAATATTGTGAGTACGTTCTCATTGTCTCCGAGGTAGTTGTTAACTAAGTTCGCAAAGCTCCGTAAGCTGTGCAAAAGCTTCATTTACTCTGCTGTTTCACTATAGGGATAAAATGCGTCAAAATATTCCAAAACAGAACAATTCCGATTCTGTGATAACTTTCAAGAATCGGGGGTGGAAGCGAAATAATTGGATCTCAGTTATTCATTATTCCTTTTATTTTTTTCAAAGTTTTTCATCAGTGAAAATTTTTTCGATATTCATTTTTCTGTATTCGTTATTCCTTAACGGAACCGTGAAATTCTTTATTTCGAATGTTCTAGCGCTAAATATTCCTTCTTCGTGTTCTCTTTTAAGCTGTTATTCAATATTCATTATTCCGCTTCCACCCCCGATCGAGAGGATTTGTGTTCAGACATGTGATATACTTCTGTTTTTTACATTAGTGTGTTTAATAAATTCATGCTTATCCCTACTAATGCATCAAATCAATCCACCCCGCTATTTTGGGTGACTGGCTTTCAAGCGGTGCTAGTTCAGGAATATGTTTCCACAACATTAAGCTTTCTGCTTCAGTTTTGGCAATTTTATGGTATCTTGCGCCCTGTCGTGAACTTTGATCTCGCACGTTGCTCGAGTACTTTAGGTCCCCGCAGACTGTAGATGTTCTATTCTCTTTTAAAGAAGTCAGTGTTCAGTAAATTGCGATAATTGTAAGTCTTTCAAAAAGGTCGTATTATATCCGGATGCCCTTTTGTGTATTATTTCTCGGTGCATTTTAAACTCGGAAAACTCCGTACTTAAGCTACCTTCAAAAGGCTAATTCTTTGAAGGATTAAGGTTGCATCCTCGGTTACCTGCAAAATTACTGAAATACTTGTAGCATTTTGGATTGCATTATATTTGAACTGATGAGTGAATCGATTAATTACATTTGTTAGTGTCATGTTGGTAGTTTTTTCAGTGTTAAATCTTGTGGATTTTTGTATATAATAATCTGGAAATTGCATTAATTACTGGTTCAGTGTTTACCCATTGGCAAGTATATGTTTATCATACCTCAGGGGTTAGGATGGCTTGGTAATTTCTTTGCGAAGTGTCACATGGCCGGATTGAGCAGCTGTAAGGTGGATTCAGGGGAGGGATCTGAGTTTTTCTTTAAGTCCGATACAAAGTTTTAGCCCTCGTATGCATTACCTTCGCAGTTCACAGGACAGTGCCTCTCCTTCCTGCAGCCTTGGGAGTTATGGAGGAGGTTTACAAGAAAGCGTACGACCATAGAAGGATCTTAGTTACAAGGGCCATTTGAAATGATGAAAAGAAATTTTGAATGTTATTTTTCCTTTTAGCAGGAACGGTCATCTTGCACCTTTTGTTTGGGATACCAGTGGTATCTCACACTATGTTATCGCGTTGTACCCGTAAATGTCAGTTTGTCCATTGACGATGATGAGTTGCAAACCTACAATAGGTCCAGGGTTGGAACCACCATTCTGAATAGCGATGTTTATGGTCACGTCTGCTATTGCCATTACTTTGCAAACCAGAGGATCATTGGTTGTTCAAAACACAGGGTTTTGTGTTCCAGTGGTTGGCAAATTTGAACATCCAAAGAGCTGTTTGTAACTGAACAGTGAGTATCGCTGAAAGAGAATTTCTATGCTTCAGTACAATTCTGCATTATATCTTACACTGTAAAAGTTCATGATCAATTCTGTCCTTACAGATCCCCTTCTTGATTCTTCCGTCGGACGTGCCTTCCCCTCTGGCTATCTGCACTATCTCCGTGAAATTCACATTAAAATGGTAAGAAATTCGGTACCCATTTGGCAAATACATACCTCTGCGGAAATGTCGGCCACATCAGACTTGATATTTAAACTTGGTCCGCAGGACGAGAAATGCCCGTCAGTGAAAACAACGAAAGGTTTAAATCGAGCTATTATTGCTCCTTTTTTCTTGTAGTTTGCACGCCTTGTATTAATGCAGAAAGAACCCAAATAACGATATATATTCTTTGTTTTGATTATTAGCAATGAAACATTAAAAAAGGAGTTCACCATACAGAAGGACCTTTTTGCAGGTTTTTGATTGTCTGTGACACAGGGCCTTTCAGCAGGTACCGGAAAGCGTTGTGTTTTTGGTCACTTGGGATTAGTCTTTATTTGGAGTTGCTTTGTTTTCTGTCTTTTGTATTTTTTGTTTCACGTAATTTCTGCTCCGGTACTTGCAGAAGCTGCCGTGACACACGGCTTTACCTGCTATGTTCTCTATACCAGCTCTAACAAGAACCCAAAGAAAGTTGCCATTTGATTTCCTCATTTTGCGGAAAATATGTTATTACTTGCCATTTGATTTCAGGTAACTTGACACCAATTTGAATGTTTTTACCTCTACCTCTGTTGAGGATCCCAAAAGGACATCGCATACCAATTTCCGGTAGGATTGAGCGACAACTTCCTCACCGGCGGTGAAAGGACCGGCTTATACTGACGGGTGCAGAAAAATGCAGGACAAGATAGCCGACGACGAAGATGTCATGACCTTCAACCCTTTTGGATCGAGATGTTACCTCATTTTCTGTTTGAGAGAAACTGTCATGAATTATGTATGTATCGTGAATAATCTGTCCGTGGTCATTCCAGTAACGCGAAAGTGTCAAAGGAAATCAAAGGAGGGTTGGGAGCGTGTTCGAGTATTGGTCTTTCCACTGGTCACGTCATCACCTCTTGTCACGGAATCAACTACGGTATAAAAAGAACTTCTTTTGAAAGAAACAATTTCTGCTTATTTAGAGGAAAATTGGCGAAACCAACTTTCAGTATCTCAACACATGATATCGTAAGGAATCCTGCGCGCCCTCGTGGTGATGATTTAAGTAAAGGCATCTTGTGCGCTCAGTGACGGAAATATGTGCTAAAATCAGGGTATATTTAACAAATAAATTCCATGTTTGCCGTGCGTCTGACATCACAGATGACGTCAAAATGTGGTAAGATCAAAGAAGTGGTACACGAGCGATATTCGAGTGGGTCACTGATGTTCTTACCACATTTTGACGTCTTCTGTGTTTATTACTGAAAAGACGCACGTCAACATGGAATCTATTTGTTTTCAGGATACAATGAAGAATTAAAGTTTATGATGACGTCAGCTATGGATCTGTCCTCTAATAGATCATAGTTGAGAACCAATAAAATGCATGCATTATTGAGCCAATTACATAAACCGGTTTTGAGGACTCCTATCTCCACAACGAACACAGCAAAATCTCCAGCAATATTTATTAATACCGTCATTTTGTACCTTGCGTTAAACTCACTAATAAAAATAACTTTCAAAATCTCAGTTCTACATTTGACAGTTCATGGATGTAAATAAATATGGGCACTATTTCAGTATTACCTCGATCATGTATAGTAATGCTCTGTTATCTTCACAGAAGACAATGTATTCTTAAGTTAAAACTTTCGAAACCTACACATTATATCTATGATTTGAAAGAGACCGTTTTGCATTTTCTTTGTTTTCTCATACCAAGCCTTATATTCACGCATTTTGTTGCCGAACCAAACTCGCGACATCATTGAAACCCAACTCCTACATCTACGGAGATACAAAGCAATTCATTTAAATAACTGCTGTACTTTTGCGATAAACAACCTCAGGAATTACCAAATAGGCTATTTTACAGTTGTTTGCTCCGCGACCTAGCCTGTGAATGGCTGCGAGGTTGCCGATGACCTTGTATTGCTACAGTCCCTACTGCTTTTATCATGTAAATAGTGTTGTTGTAATTCTAATTAGTCCATGTTTGAGAGAGTTTCAATCGAGTGTCGTAAAACCAAAACTAAAGTAATTACTTTGGCCAATCAAAAAGGACGGAGACAATCCAGTAAACCATTCAAAACTGGTAGTAATTACACGTAGCCGACATAAAGCGCGGGAAAATGTGCACGCGCAAGCCACGATTGGTTTTGGTTTCACTTCTGATTGGTTGAAAAAATGGCGCGAGAATTTTGAACCAATCACTGAGTAAAGTAAGGCAAAACCAAAGCAATTCGCTGATTACTTTCGACACTCATTTGAAAACCGCTCTAACATCACAAAAGCACGAAGGTTTGTATCAAAGCGGGGTCACCGGCAGCCTGGCTTCCATTCTCAACGCCAGGTAACTTAGCCACAACCGTAAAATGGTCTATTAAGAAACTTAATTTAACTGACAGTGGCTCAAACCACTTCAATGTACTGGGAGCCCATGAACGTACCATGTTCAAATAAAAGGAACCAAAAACATCAGCTTAAATATGTACTTTTTTGGGCTTTTGTTCCAATTTAAAGATAACGAAACCAAACTTTCATTGTATAAATAAAAAATTCAGTGACAGTCCATTCACAAAATAATTTGCATTTATCTAGTTCAGTTCATCTACAACATAATATATTTTACCAAGAAAATATTTTTTAACACAACCTAACCCAAAAAACAAAAAAAACCCCAAGTATTACGCCGGTGTGCCTGGCTGTACAACAGGATACTCTTATGCATCAGAAAAATCGGATTTAATTTTCGATTTATAAAAATAAATGACCAAATATATTCTCAAGTTGAGTATCTGATTGGTAGGGAAGCTGAACTTCGTTTTGGAATTTATCTGCTTTTCATATGTTAAGAAAACCCAGTGAGGTATTTCTTCTTTCCTTTCCTTGGAGCTCCGCTTCAAGGAGAGAAAAGAGAGACCCTGGCAGCGAGGTATCTCAAGCCTCACTGTCGATCAAAGGCCAGGTTACTAAGGATACAACTGATTATGTTTACTTAACTGGCATTAATATAATAGGAAACAATAGTTGCTTATCAAAATTTATATTTATAGCGTTTTTAATATTAATCTCTTTCTTATCTTAATATATTTCAATAGCCTCGAAACAGGAAGCGATGACTTGAGAGCGGCGCTCTGATATATATTTCGAGCTCCCTACCCGTGGCTATCGCATTTTACTCGAACGAAATTTTGTTATTCTTGGCAGGTAAATATTCCATTTTACAGTTGTTTGCTCAGCGACCTAGCCTATGAATGGCTGCGAGGCTGCCGGTGACCTTGTATTGATACAGGCCCCACTGCTTTTATCGTGTAAATTGTGTTGTTGTAATTCTAATTAGTCCGTATTAACATTACAAAAGCACGAAGGTTTGTATGAAAACAGGATTACCGGCAGCCTCGCTTCCATTCTTAGGCCAGGTAACTTAGCTACAACTGTCAAATGGTCTATTGCAAGAACAAAAAGACGTCCACGAAGATTCGTTTAAAGTGAATACTCACATCGTAACTGCGAATTTTCTGTTTTCCATTTCTCCTTTATCTCACTGTTACGGCCATTCTGCTTGAAGTTTCCTTTTTCAAATAGGGACCCATTAAGATCTGCGACCTCGACGTCGACGACAACGCCATAACACAATGAAATCATTCGTTCGAAGAGCATAAATAATCGTGCTGCACGTGCGCATGGATTTTAGCACAGAGTTTTGCGGTCCTCTGCATAACGACGACGTAAAATAACCAAATTTGAGGTTTTGACGAAACGTGAGCATGCAACAGAGAATCTTTCATTCTCTATTTTCAGTCTGAAACCTCTCGTACCAATTTATTTTTATGATACTTCGCTACATTGTACGACGTGAACGAGATGGAATAATCGCGAAAGACTTTTACTAGAGCAAAGTTATATTTTGAGGTGACGTTTTTGTCCACGTCGCCGATGTAGATCTTAAAGTCCCTATTTATATCTTAATTGTACCCATTAAGACGTAAACAATAGTTACCAATCTCGTGTTAAACTTGGATTTGTTAAACGAATATGAAGGAGACACATCTTATTTTAGCGAGTCTTGAGAATCTATATCAGTCGCTAAATTAAATAATGAAGTTTCTGCGTAAGGATCGTTTTAATTTGTTCAATCACCCTTTTGCTATGGCGTCTGCGAAGACTGATGCGGCTCTGAGGGCGGGCCTTCTTCGGGATGACTTCACAAGAGCGGCAAAGGCTCATCCGAGTTACTGTGTTCTGTTCTGGTGCATTACACTTAATTGTTCTATTCAGACCATCGTTTCCCGTTGGCACGACTTGACATCTGTCAAGCTCACGTTAGACCACCATTTTAAAGAATCATGGAAACCGGGATTGTCAGAAAAACTGCTGTCGACGTAATCGTTAACCTCTTCCAGTATCTCCTCGAAAAACTGACTGTAAATATCTGGTGGTGAAGTTGGAGGAAAGGAGATGTGAGAGTCCTTTTGATTGATTGTTTCTTTTACATCGGCAATAGTCTTTGCAGAAACGTTACTTTGATCCTCTCCGCATGCGCAGAACGAAAAACTTTCTAGACTCTTGAAAGATCCCGGGTCGATGACAAGCGGCCCTTCTTTTAATGAATACACATGCTCTTCAGTGTCATATTCCCTGCCGCTTAAATCGGTCCCTTTTTCCTTTCTGCATAACGTGGAATCACAGTTACAATCCCTACTCTCAACTGCCGAGTCACGTTCTAGGATCTCAAAAGAGTTTATTTTATCATCACTTCCGGCATACTGTCTATTGCCTTCGTTCTGACACGAAGAGGTTTCCTCTACGTATCCGCTGTCATCAGTATCTGCTTCCGAACACTGAGTCTTCCAAGAGAGCTGGCTCCCGGTTGAATTCCAAGAATACGTACTCAATCGTTTTTCGTCGAGATCTATGGTGGAAGAAGCTAAATCCTTGGAATTAAAATTCTCACTAACAATGCAAGAATCTGGTGGCTCCATCTCTTTAACAGTCTCTAATTTAGCACAACTGTTTATACGACTGTCGATTCTTATTTCAGATACTCTTGCGAGAGATGTGAAGCTTGGCTCTCTACTGCTGGAATAGCGCTCGTTTGCTACTGACAAATCTCGGAAGCTCCCTGCTTCGGGAACAATGGAAAATAATATGAAACTATTTGGGCGAGAGTCAAGATTTTCACTACCCAATAGCAAACGGCTTCCATCTATCTCCATATCGTGACCGAAGCTTTGCAAAGAGGGTTGACTTAATGTTTTGTGCATCTGATCTCCAAGGAAACTGTCATCCAGCTCAATAATTGCGTCTGATGTGACGCGGATTTCGGGAATCACAACTTTATGGGAAGCTCCAGTTGAGGGAAGAAGATTGGGAATAAGAAACATGATGCAGCTTCCACCAACAACCAGACCACTGGACAAGAAAAACACGATATCGTAGCTACCTGTGCTATCGTAGAGGAGACCTAAAAAACAAAAGAATTTTGAAGGAAATACTTACACAACCGACAAGGCCAGATAGCCTTAAGAAACCTCACAAGAGGGGCCAACGTTTCTTCCTTTCAACGGGTATCATGACCCGTACAATATGAGCACGACCTGTAAAATTGAAGGGGAAATGTTTGATTCATCCCAGCTTCAACAGACGAAAATGATAGGTTTTTGTGAAAAGGGAGCAAAATATAATTCTCGGACTATTTTTTGTGGCATTTCGGCAGTTGAGTTTTTCATTGTGAGTGTCTAAAAGTAATAACGAGATTGTTCTCCTAGTCTCTTAA
>NC_090892.1:69759154-69799154 GCF_036669925.1 Montipora capricornis | reverse complement strand
ATCAACTATTCATAAGTGTATTTAATCTATGAACAATTTTTTTATTGTACATGTACATTAAAATACTTTGCTGAGTCTCGTAGAAACTTAACTTTCTGTAGTGTGTAGTGCACTGTAAGTGCACTACACACTACGTCATCAGGTTATGAGTGTAAAAACTGTATATCATTCAATATTTATTTATTTTTTGTTATCCATAAGGGAGGCTAACAAAATCTGCACCTGACTTGGTTTGCATTTTTTGAGCATTAAAATAGAACTTTTGGTCCTTTTTTTTCACAGAAAGTCGTCTATTTTGAGCTCACCCATTCAAATACTAACCCTGCCGGACAGGGCTTAACTGCAGTGAGATTTTGTCTTGGAAAGGTATCAGGCTTTTTGGTGATATAGAAATTTCAAGGAACTTGAAAATGGTCAACATGTCAGCCTCAAATCAATGTTTCTCCATTCTCTTTTATTTTCTTCAATCTTTCTGGGTTTAGTATTATACTAGTAACCACATGTCTTTTCAGGGGGGCTATTTACGTAAGACATCTACCATGGCACTACAATGATACACGGTACCAAAACAATATCGTGTATTGTTAGGGCTACATATTAGGCAAAGACAAGTTGAATCTCCTGAAAAACAAAATGCAGCTCAGTTGACAGTTATGGAATAAAGCACTGTGTTACTGCACTCAGTCTGAGGTCGCTCGTTTTCACTCCTTCCTCTCCCCATCTTGATGCCATTGCAACTGAGAAGCCCTTAATAACATGCATAAGTGGACTATGGAAAGATAAACATGCAAGTTTTCCTCTGCAAGAACTTATAGCAGTACCGATGTTTGGAGTATTAATTTTGCAAGATTTTTGGGGAAGATTTGCAAAAAGAAATATTGTCCCAAAATTGAGAGCATGTTGTCTGCTCTCAGAACTCTGGAAAACAAATTATGGGCAGGAATTTCCTGAAACACTGTCGTTTGTATCAAGCACAGGTTGAGTTAAGATAATTCAAAATCAGTTAAGGAAAATTTATTTGCACTGACCAACATATTTTGATCATCTGTAACATCTGGTTCAGCAGCCCAACTCAATGAAGCTGTGTACTAATAATGCACCTATCAATGTTAAGCCCCAGGGAGGGGGGGGTCAGGCTAACCACGGGAGTTTGATCGTGAGGTCTGTCCACAGGGTAGGGATTTTGATTGTATGTGACATCCCCAGGCTAAAGATTTTGATGGTACAAAGGACATTTTACCACCTTCACTTGCCGCTGGGTGGGGATTTTGACCAATTATTTTGTACGGGGGGTGGGGAATTTGAATTTTTTAAAATGAAAATGTCAGAATCCCCACCCCATGCCCGACCTCCCCCCCTCCCTGGGGCTTAACATTGATAGGTGCACAATAGTTCCCTAAAGAAGCTTCAATAATTATGGTCTCCACTTTGATTGAAAATTTAAAGGATCAAAAGAGATAATAATTTATTGTCTTTTATTTTTCTTGTTGCTGTAGGTTACAGCCATAAATGGCACATTCTTGGAAACCACGGACTGCAGCATTATGTTATTATATGAAATGATAGTGATGTTATAGCTAAGCATAGTAACATTTCTTAGCACTGGCCAAAAAGTGAGCAGCAAACCGAGATTAACGTTTCTGTTTAGGTAATTTGCTCATCACTTTATAACAATAAAAATTGGGTTTGCTAAGTTTTTTTTTTTTTTTTTTAGTTATAAGTACCTGAAGATAAAATATAAGCAATTTATTCCTTCATGCTATCACAATAATGGCAGCACAAATATAATTTTGGTGTTTCACGTATGTATGGAAGCATGATACAGTATTGTTGTAATAATTATAACCCATCAACTAATCAAGTCGATTTAAAGTGTCAATACTGTTTTGAGCCTTTTTGAACCCACATCAGCAGTTGTAATTTGGCACCATATCACAAATTTTAACAGAAATCTTATTTGATGAGCGAGTTCTGAATCTTAAAAGAAGAAGAAAAACCTTGAATAATCGAAACGTTTTTCTATCATGAACCACTCTCTCTTATCTCTTGCACTCTCTCTTATCCCTTGTGGGGACAATTGACTGATCAACAAGAATACTTCATACAAAACAATGGTTCTCCGGTTTTAGAGTGAAACAGGGTTTTCCTCGAGCTTGAACTGACTCTTGATGCTTGTTTTGGGAGCTTCCCTTGCGTAACATCAGATGATATGTGCTGCCTCCTTGAGCTTCTACATTTTCAGCAGCATTTAGCTCAGCAAAACATGAAAGATAGATCTTATCTGGCCACATTATCCCCGTGTACTCTTCGAAAAGAGGTAAGAGGTAAGAGGTAATTCCACATCCTTCCTTTGAATATCTTTTCACAGTTTCCAGACACAGAATTAACGCTTGAGGACAGTTTGATCGATATGATTCAACTTCGCTGTGAAATAGAGAGGGAGCTTTCTGAGGTTGCCCGAAGAGAAACAAATTCGGTTTTGCGGAAGAGAGGATACCCTGGTTTGAGTTCTTTCACATTTGAAGATATCCTTTTTTAAAATCAAGCCGTTCGGTTCAAGTATTTAAACGTATCTTAAAGAATAAGCTTTTAGACAATTTTGTAAATACTCCTTGAATTTCAATTTTTTTTTATTTAGTATTTTTATTGATTGCAAATTTTAGACAATGTTGTGAATGTTTCTTAAATTTGATTAGTTGTAATTGTATAGTTATTAGTAACTTTAGTAATTAAAATAATTGTTCCTGAAAAGCCCCATTGGGGAGGTAACAATCAAGTATGTATGTATGTATCCTGTCAGAAATGCGACGTGTTTCTCCAACAGTGTTTACTATATTGTCGTGGATGATTCAATTTGATCTCAGCAACGGAAAGAACGCCGCATCATTAGCACTAATCTATGGGATAATCATGTTTAAAAGATGTCATGAAATGAGCCGTCTCCAGAGACTTAACACTGTGCTTTTCTCTGAGGGCAACGCTACCAAAGAGGTAATTGAATTCACTTGGAAGCGATCTTTACCGGCAGAAAATTACAAGTCATCTATTTTTTACCCATCATAATTCAATTAGTCTAGATCTTGTGATAAACTTGATTAAAAAGACAAACGCAACTAGATTCATTTTGACAACGTTTCGACATCGTCCGATGTCATCGTCAGGCAACGAATTAATCAGATGAAGCATAACTTATAGTACAAGAACAATAGAACAATATTTAACAATTAGACCCGTAGCCTGCAAGGGCTACGGGTCAATAGCCCATGAGGCGAAGCCGAATGGGCTATTGACCCATGGCCCTTGAGGGCGAAGGGTCTAATTGTTTTAGTATCACCCAACTAGTCGGACAGAAAAGGCAATAATAAAGTTAGCAAGTGCAAGTTGAAGAAATATTTATATGGGAATAAAACGAAAGAAAGCATCACGCTTTTCGCTACTCAAGGACTATTACTAATAGTCCTCTAGTAGCGTAGCCAATCAAATTGCAGGATTTGCATTAGTCCACTAGTTGGGTGATACTAATATACAATAGTACGCTAACAAGTTTTAGTGTCATAAAGAAATGCGCATCGAAATTTGACTGCTTAATTCACGAGATGTTCTACATCAAAGAATTGAAACCATCACTTAATGTGCAGTCAGACTGTCAGGGCAAAACTATTTACTTAGAATAGGCCATTTCTACATGCTCTAAAGCCATTTAATGCACATCCTCACAGAAGACATGATTCTTTTCCTGCCATTTCACCTGACCCCTTGTCGACCCTTAATGAGGTTGAACTTGACAGATGGCTCAACCGACATAAAAGAAATTTAATACTAGATGCCCCAATGGAGCATCATGATGATGATGTTGATGACAATCAGTGAAATGCATAAGCACTTGTTTGATACCTTTTTTAACCCACTAATTCCTAGGAGATGGACTTTAGACTTTGATTTTACTGCACTCTTTCATTTCCAAGGACATGGACACAGAAAGAAGAAATTATTAAGAAACTAAAATTAATTTAGAGTACATCGTATCTTGATCCTTGACTTTGTGCCTGCTAGTACATTTTTGTGAATAGTTTGTTATAATTCATTGGAGGAGCAAAGATAAATCCCTTTAACATAGAACAGACTTCGGAAGATAATCTTTAAACCATGTATGAAACAGAATGAATATCTTTTGAAGGCTGATCTACATTCAATGAGTTTAACTACAATTAAACAAGGCCAGAGGACAAGCAACTTTTGGAGGCCTAAAAAGTACATGTATATTCTCCATTATTTCCACCTGGTACAGGATAACAACTTGCAACTGACCAGCTTTCTGCAGGCTTGATTACTTGATTTTCTCTATCATTGCACTTCAGAAAGCATCACAAAAGGCAGCTGTTTCATTGTATGGCAAATATATTCTTTTTAATGTAGCATACACTAAAACCATTTGGTAGGCTAATTTGCATGAGGAACAAAAGAATGAACAATTTGCTACCATTTCTAAATGTGATCTTACTGAAGCCAACTACTTCTTAGCCAGCAAATGATTATTATTATTATTATTATTATTATTATGAGTACAAATATCTTAGCAGAAAGAAAAGAAGGTTGGAAAGACATTAACAATTTATTTTATGCAATGCAGTCCAAACATTTACATGTGGATTCACAGTAACTGCAGCAGTAATGAGAAGGTCCTTTTCTATCAGGTACTCTTACATCCAAACAGTTCAAAAGAAATTTTCTCAGACAACCATCCTCTAGCTGGCAAAAACTGCGAACATCATCACTCATGCCTGTGCGATTTCTGGCAATGTCTTGATTATTGTAGTATAGCAAAGCATGAGCCTGTTTACCATCACAACCAGCCCGTCCAGTCTCCTGAAAATATTCCCTTACTGTACGGGGTGGTCCCACATGAATCACAGTTCTTATTGATGGAATGTCTACCCCCATTCCCATGGCAACTGTGGCAAAAACTACTCTTACTTTTGAAACACTTGAAGATAGTTCCTTTAATATTTGATCCTTCATGGTACTTGTCTGTGGGGCATGATACTGTGCAAAGAGTCTGTTTTCTGGCGATTGTTTGGCATTTGAAGGGTAGTACTGCTTGTTACCCAGTCGTTTTTCAAAGAATTTAAAAGCAAATCCGCACCATCTCAGGGGCAGGTACATTATTGTGATTGGGTAGTTCACAGTCTTTACTTTTAAATCATGGGCAATAGGCACTAATAATTCCTCAAAGAAGTCAACATCTTCCCCCTCACGGAAGACTTTCTTATAGTAAATGTTTGGTCTGTTTGGGTTCCCTATGACTTCCAGCGGATTTCTTAGAGTAAGAGACTTTTTGATGGTGGTTATGTCAGTCTTGCTTGCTGTAGCAGTCAGGGCAACCACTGGTACATTAGGAAAAATTGCACACAACATACCATCGTGTGAATAGTCTTTCCTGAAGTCATCTCCCCTGGCAAAATAAACAAAGTGTGTACAGCAATCATGAGATCTCTTTTACTTTCTACCACAAAGGAAAAAACTACTGTATATTTATCAAATGAGCATCCTATACAGCAGAAAGACTGGAATGATTGATACTAAACTGTGTGTATTTGCCAACTATGTACATGTACGTACGAGGCCGTTTAAACTCGCCCTGCACATTTTGAAGATAGCTTTTAACGTTTCTATATAACAAATTTTACGTCTCTGGAAGCCGAACAAGAACGAACAATTTTAATTCATATGTTATTGTAAAACCAAAAGTGTATGGCCGAACGTTAAATCCACTAGCATTCAACTTCCTTGAGACATGCGTGCACTTACCATTCTAGAATACAATGCACCTCATCAATGACTATCGCTTGCACAGAACGTTGGTATGGCGAACTTCGTAAGAGTTCTAGTCCTTCTTTGCACGAAAGGACGGCTTCTGGATGGGTAAACACAAGTTCGTATCTCCCTTCCCTTAGCAAAGAAGAATTCGAATCGGCCAAATCCAACTCAACATTATCACTGTTTTCTTTCTTTTTCACGTTGAGGATAGCGGCTTTGATACTGCCCTGATTGCTTCTCCTTATCTGATCCTGGATTAGAGCGTTTAACGGCGAAACCACAATAACAATCGGATGAATTGTCCCACAAGATTGAAATGGCGCAGAGGTGACTTTACCGAAGAGCAGCACCGGCAATAGGTGAAAAATGATAGATTTTCCGTACCCCGTTGGCAAAACAGCCACCACGTCCCTACCAAGATAAATTGCTTTCAAACACTTTACTTGTTTTGGTTTGAGATTTACATTCCAATAGCTGCTCTCCGAAATCGCACGTTGAAGATTGCTGAAAAACATAGCGACCCTTGGAAGCCTCGTTTTGGCTGTGACAACTTTCAGCGTTGACAATATTCGGAAAAGCAGGAACCCCTCCCAAGGCGAAAAATTTGTTTGGGAGACACATGACCAGCGTGAACCAGGGTTTCTCCTCAACGACATTAGGAGGCAGAGAAGAGAAACCCTGGGAACGAGGTTTGGGGGGGGGGGGGGGGCGACCTATAAAATAGAAAAGCCATTTGTTATGCTATATAGTGTTGCATAATTGAAGACTCTAAAGTGAACACAAAGCGAGAAATCGATTTCTAAAAAGGGCACACTCGAAGCATGTCAACAAAACAATGCATGTGGGACTTCGTAAAATATTATCAAAATGTACGATTAAAATTCGTCTTACCTTTAAATTGCCTTCATAGCAATGAAAAACAACTCCAATATGTTTAATGTGGCGCATTTATGGTGAATTATCAATAAACCAAAGCGAAAAAATGCCGAATTAACCGAGGGCTTCTGAGTTTCTCCATGGAACTTTTCGTCCGACGTGAAGATCTGTATGAACGCTGCTCATTGGTCGAAATTTATCACGCGACAGCTATCCAACCTCCTCTGGGTAAAAAGGCTTTGTTACTATTACTAAGCGACCGGCTATCATCCTTTTAAGGAGGGCCATTTCAAACCAAACTGGCCGTTTGGGCGCGATCCATTTGGGCAAAAATTCCGAAATTTTTGGGTCTACAATCAAATGGAGCAGCCTTTTCTGTAAGGTTCATTTCGGAAATTGTGGTCAACCTCTTGAAGTTAACCACTCCATTTTTTTCCGAAATGTCGGAATTACCGGGAATTTTCGGTTCCACCTGAAGGTTGGAAATTTCGGAAATTCAAACCGGAATTTTTGTCTAAATGGTCACGCTAACTTAAAGTGACTCGAGAAATTAAGATTATGATCCTATGTTTTCGCCTTCGTTCCCAGGGTCTTCTCTCACGATGCCGGAGAGAGAGAGTGGCGCTTCGATATCGAACGCAATTTTTTTCTGGTGATTCGTAAATCACATTTATGCGTCCTTTCGATTTGGTTGTACCTATTTTCTATCTTGTTAGTTTCGCAACCAAACGTTTGTGGCAACCAACCAGCGCTAAAGACACCCAGACAAGAGCGGCTTAATAATAGCGGAGAGAACGTGGATGACTCTGACGCGTAAGTAGAGGGCACAAAACAGAGAATCTTCACAATCCAGCAAGCATTTTTCACTTCGCTTTTCAATCAAGTATTTTTTTGGATTGGCAGAACGAAATAAGTATTGTACAAAATAGCCGACGGTCCCCGTTATTGGAGTCACGACACCCACACGTCGTTCATTCTAAATACAAATATGATCTTTCCGGTGGCAGAATATTTAGGAGACTATGAGAACAGCCCTTCTTTCGCCGCTTGAGCGCGAGGAGACGAGCAAAATGTAGAATCGAGAAGGAGAATTTCGCGCGGTAATTTATTTCTAGTGCCTGCGGAGAAAGAGGAACTGCTCGTAGTCGAAATAGATAGATGAATCGTCCTTCCGTTTACGTCTTCTTCGCAAAACCTGTTTTCAGCCTATATTCTTCGGCTGTATTTTCTCGGCGTTGACAATGGACTTTGCTCCCGTCAAGGAAACATTTCAAGTGAGTTATTCTGCGGAAAACTTCAGACGTTTAGACTTTCTCGTCAAAACAGCGAACGAATGTGTGAAAAATTGAAAATGATTTATATAAATTGGACGTGTTTTAAATTTTAACCAGTTTTATAAACCGTGACATAAATTGTGATGCAAATTTCGATTGCATCATGAATTTCTCTCAGGGAAAAACCCGGTTTGGCGAGTAAGCACTAAGCAGCAAAGTTGCAAAATATTATGCAAACGACCTCAAATTTATAAGAGAAAACAAGAAAATTGTAACTTGAGGAGCCAGTTGTACAAGTATATGTATTAAATTTTAGAGGGTGGCGATGACTACTACAATTTTTTTTACTCAAGTGTGACACTGACGCTAACTTATTCCACATATTTTTAAATTAATACTGCGGAACATTCTGAAAAACACATAAACATCCACTTGCTTTGGTGTCTATGTTCAAGGTATTTTAAGAAGCTATCATCAAAACAGGCATTCAAAGCTCAGATAGCTATCGACCTCTAACACCCACCGTACGTGGAAAGATTCACCACGTCCGTGACTTAAATATGAACCCAGAAATTTTTAAAATGAGCCCACGAAGGAAACTGAATAATAATTTACCCTCGGCCGAAAGATAGGTTGACGGTTATTTACAATGTGTAACACAACCAAAGGACTTCTTTAGTTACTTGTAGAGAGTTCACCCATGCGTGAAAAACCAAGTTAGGGAGGGCGGAATACATTCTGCCTAAAGGAAAGCTTTGATGTCACATGTTTGAGTGGATCATGAAAAACTGCCATGCTTTTAAAGCTGCTGTCGATCTGTTTTGCAATTTTAGAATTTGTTTGCCGCTTTCGCCTTTTCTATCCTCTTGCCGCCAAGTAACGCAGGAGATCGATCTTTCTAGTTGAAGCGCTTTATGCTTAAAAGAGTGAAGAGGGAAATTCATCAGCTGACTTTCGTCGTTTGAAAGAGCTTAACAGTAAAAGCAAAGTGAAATAATAAAACATTCGCGAGAACGAGAGTTTTTCCTTCGTAACCTGTTACCGCAATGAATAATTGATTGCCAATTGTTTGCGAGGGAAAAAATAATACGATTTTTTCTTACCGGTTTCAGCTTCGCTCCGGTGAAATTCTTCAAGTAACGCCACGAAAAATGAGCCAAATGAGTTGTGTGTACCAAGAATTAAAAACTGGACGACGAATGAAGAAAAGCAAACGACCCAAGACCACGGCGAGTCAACCTGCCGGTGAAACTTTATCCGGAGACCCTTCTCCTCCATTTCCGTGAGCGATCAGCTCTTCTCTTCCCTTCTTAAAGCGAATGCTAGCTCGAAAATTGATCACAATCTTCGGCCATTTTTCGCCGGTTTAACTCAATCCTTGACCAAACTTCCATCGTAACTCCCTCTCCGATCGAAATCGAACTGGCCGGCTAACGAAAGCTGTTTTTTAGTTTTGATGAAAAATTTTTTCTTGCAGTCGTGCAAGTAGGTCGGGTTTGTGTGACGGGTCATGACCGGTTTTGCAAGTTTGGCAGAAGCAAGAAATTTTGTAGAAAGGACGAACAGGATGTGCTAAAACCCATTATTTCCCACAAGAAAGCGTTGCAACTAAAGCACATAACTTTGATGTTTAACATAGGAAAGCATGTTGAGTTTGGTCGAGAATATTTTGACTGCAGTAAATCTCTGTTTTGCCAGCGTCAAGTTAAGAGCCTTGTTTTGCTTTGTATGTAAATCGCGTTGTCAATATTTATACTGGTCGAATTAAAGTACAAGTTATTTTGAGGCGTATTAACGACACTTTAAGGAATACGGACTTACTTCGGATGGAAAACAAACCAAATCCTGCTTCTTCCTATTCCATTTAATTTACGTGCTTTGTAGGATTACAGTGTTGCAATCGGGGTTGCAATATTTCAGTCCTGGTTTTCTTGTTAACTGCCAAACAATCATCTCGTGTCATTCGATTCAAAACAAGAGCTTTTGCAGCTTGATCTTCCTCAATTCTAATTTGTGTCACGTTTGCAGCGCAAGGAAATATGAAAGGACGTGAATTTTGGATCGAGCATATGAGCTTCTTCAAGAAGGTACATTAGGTCCACCTCCGATACAATCCGACAACCTATGCGGTTCATTGCGCGTGTCACGGCAACCTTGGCAATCGATTGTGGCATAGCAAAGTCTGTTGGAAAAGGAAAAATAGGTATCTAGTTTGCCCAGGTTTTGCCCATCCTAGAAGGGTTCACTCGACGAAATTACTTCGAAACCGGCACGCCGATCAACCCTTCGTTTGCAAATTCAAGAATGAATAGGTTTCTTTTTCCCGACCGACACCGAAATATTGAAATCACTTATCTATCACTTGTTATTATTAATTTTCAGTCGTTCTGAAGATGCGAAAGAAAAATCTCTCCTTCGATCTCCTGGAAAAATACACTTGAAATTCGAGAAATAACTCGCGGATAGTTTGCTGGCTTTCACGTTTGTCTCACGTGAAGGCGAAACCGGTTTGCTGAAAAACTAGGAACATTTGCATATTTAGCTGCGTTGGTGGTGTGACCTTTTGCTCGATATCCTCTCATTATAAACAACTGATGTTTACCTGAAGCGGCGCCTGACGTACCTTTGCAGTTGATCAAAGTCAAGTGTAAAAAAAATCAACTGCAAAGGTTCCTACCAAGGAGTACATGACTGAGAAGCCCCAGAAATATAGTTTTTCATGTTTCGATGCCATTATTTGCGAACTAATTTTAAAATTCATTTTGTAACACAAGCTTTATGGCAAGCGATAATACCTTCATGAAGTTTAGCCTTGTGTCTTGTCTTTTTGCATGTTGTGTCGTGAGGTTGAGTCAGAATATCGGGTGCACAAATCCTTCGCAGTGTGATTACCGGTAGTTGTGAAGATTTCCTGAGGCATCTGGTAACAAGATGGTTCCAATTTATTTGTTATTGTAACCCCTTGTACGCAAACCATCTTCAGCGTACACGAAAATTTGGTCTTAGTGTGACATTAGTGTGCGTATAAGCCCTGCAGCTCAGAGGCAGCCCAGATGGGAAACAAAAAATACTGAAAAAATCGGTTAAGGTAATTCCCTTGAAAATGACGTACTATCCAGAATTTTTTCAGATTTGGCACAATTGATAGACTTGATACTCATACACAGGACATTAAAAATATGCAATAAGAAGATGGGGTCACCGTGCTTGTTTTCGCGCTGTATGCCCTTTATTCTACGTGTTTTTTGTCGAATTACGCGAGAAGCGTTCGACACTAGATCAACCGGAAAAATTGTTGTCATGTAGGCTACTGAGTATTACTGAAAACTTGAAATTGTTTGTTTGTCCGGGCTATAATCTTTAAGTTAAGTGATTTGAAGTTGCTCAATCTTGCAAAGAAATCCAAGCAAATTGGACCGCTACAGTCATCACCTTGCACTCAGTGTCGGGCTCCAAATGCAGTTTCACGTCATTTATATGTAAATACTATAACTTCTACCATCCAAATTTTTTTCTCCTTAAGATATGTTTTCCGTGTAGCTATTACGAATAAATAAAACCATTAAAAATGGGGGTCACCGTGCTCGTTTCTTCGCAACACTCTGATAATGTATGGCAAAGGGACAATTTCAGCTTCAAAATGATCATTTTTCGCGAAAGGACTGGGGCGAGTTCCAAAACAACACCTACTTAAAAGAATTATGAAGCTCTTGAACAGCAAAAGCGGCCTTTATTGCCTCTCTTCAGATGGCCGGGGTGAAACGCCGCCATCTCCGAAGTCGCAATGTTATGCGCAGTCTGAGATGCGAGGTGCAAAACAAGTGAAACACCTTAATCTTAACTTAAAGCAAAGAAAATAAGTGAAGTAACTTACTTTTGCTATTATATTGAATCCTTTTGTCTATTTGAGGCCATTTGGGCAGGTTTGTGATCGATCATATCTGTAGGGCCACTAATTTATTAGTTTTTCTCGAGGGCCACTAGTTTATTGGTATTTGTATGCTATTTCGTGCACCCCTCGTTACCGTATAAGGACTGTACTTACTTACTTACCTTCATATGATGATCCATCCTTTCTAAATTGCCTCAAAGAGACAAAAGGACTGAAGTAAAGCAAAAGTAAGTTTACTTAATTTATTTTCTTTGCTTCAAGTTAAGATTAGCCAATTTTTTCAATATTTTTTGTTTCCTGTTCAAATCCTGATAAAATCGGAAAGTTTGCAGAAAAGGTTTTACCTGGAGAAAAACCTCTCGGAGCAGAGTAGAGAACCATTTTGACGCCGGATCTGGGTAGCGGGTAGGGTGTGTACCAGTATTTGTCTAAATACCTTATAATTTAAATACATTACAATAAGGGATACATAAAGTACTTACTTCCCTAAATAGGTACGAAATGGGTCTGGGTTTGGTGGCGTTGAAAATAAATGTATACGTATGATTCTCAAATTAAAAATTTCCCTTTAAACTTATTGAAGAGAAGATGTGTTGTACATGTGTTTTAATGGGGGTGCGAGTCCACGTGCTCCTTTGCAGCTGGAGTTAAATCTTCGACCTTCCGATTACAATGGGATTACCCCCGCCAATAAGGTTGGGATACTTTATCACTGAGCTATAGGAGGCTTCTACTACTACTACTACTACTACTACTGCTGCTACCTGCCCCCGGGGGGGGGGGGGGGGACTCCCATATAAAAGGGGGAGGGATGCTCGTCGTCTCGCTTAGGGGTGTAAATTTCGGATTTTGGTCTCACTTAAGGTTTTCTGGGCAAACGTTATCATAACATATATTATAACATAACATATATCTTTATTTACCCTCGGATTTTTAGAGTAGCTTGGTGTAGCTAATATCTCCGAGCATTTACCCTCCCAACCATGATACACCACAGAAGACAGACCACACACCGGGAACTACATGCCCTACTCTTTACGACAAGTGTGCGGGTTCTTTTACGTCCCACAGGATTATGAACATTAAAGGGTTGTGAGACGGGACCTCCGGCTTATTGTCCTTATCCGAGAAGACTAGAGAGTCTAACCATTTGCAGATGTAATTACAAAGGCAGCACTTTCTCCTCAGTTATTTTAAGACCCTGAGTGTTGGTCCGGCCGGAGTTGAACTCACGACCTTCCGCGTAACAGCCCGGTGCTCAACCAACTGAGCCACCGGTGCCGTGAAGGTCTCCTTTAGGGTTGCGCGCGAAGAAATATAAAGTTGTATATTTATACTTTTATATTTCTTCCCGTACGTGAAAGTATTAGTTGATAATGTCTTTGCCATCATTAAAAGTCACTGCGTTTTTTTATTTCTCTGTGTTTTAATATGGTCTCTTTTAGGGCTTTAATTTAAAATTTCCAAAGAGCAGCCCTCCTCTTTTTATATGGGAGTCCCCCCCCCCTCCCCCCCCCCCGCTCCCTCGGGCTGCTGCCGCTGCCGCCACTCTGCAAAAACAGTGTTGCACTCGTTGCACTCTGTATTGCTATTTTTAATGATTTTACACCCGCGGGACCGTACCCGCGACTGAACATAAGGCTTGGAACCTCAGTACGTAGTTGTCGTTTCTGTTATGTCACAGATCTCAAGAGGTTCCTAAAGGAGAGTTTACTTCGAAATTTGTGCCATTCTTGGGAAAGTCTACAATGTTAAAGAGACTATTGGTCTTACCACGTCTCAGTTCATCTTCATGTCGAATTTTATGCGCAAAAGGATTAAAAACTACGTTAACAGATTCAGCAACCGTGTCTTCTCCTTCCATATCAGGTTGGTTCAAAATACGTGTTTACTTTCAGTCTTTTAATGTTAATGTTTTTTAGAAAGATAGCATTTTAAGACAAGGAATCGGTGAAGGTTGACTACCTCAGGATAACTGAGGATACGTAATCCTTGAGTGGAAGAGTGGAAGCATCCTTTCCTCATTAAGGTAGCAACAAAAAGATGTACATACATGCATGTGTTAATAAATATTCAGCATGACTTTGTGATTACGGTTTTACCGATCAAGTTGACAGTTGAGCAACTGTTTAAATATTTGTGCATAAATAAAGCAAATGTTGCGGCTTTTATATCGAACAGATACAATATGGCTTGTTAACAGCTCTCATCCTGGTTTTACTGGACCAAGTAGGCAGATTATATGAAAACTGTTTTCCATTAAGCCTTGAACAGAACAGAAGAAAACACGGCCACTCTATCATTTCTTAACATAATTTTATTTACTGAAAATGTCAAGACATAAGCGTGTAAAGAAATCTAAACTTGATGAAAATGAAGTTTCCGAAAATGTTGAAATCTTGCCTATGGGGTTCCATACTGCGACTGATTTAAATGCCACACTCACAAGCATGTTTATTTGGTAGATAGTTCTCTAGTGTGGGGCTACGTAGTTATGGTGTTTGTCCAAATAACCCCTTTAGCGACCAATACTCAAGGCCTGAGCGCCAACAACAAACTTGGCTTGAGTTTTGATGTGCTATGATAACAGAGATATACTTTACAGACAATGGCCGTTTTTATACTAGAGATGCATAATCCGTCCAGACAAATTATGCGTCTCTTATGTTATCCGTCTAGTGTAAAGACGAGATGAACTATATGAGAAGCATAATTCGTCTTGGACGAACTTGGGCAAACATTTTCTCTGCGTCTGTTACATTCGTCTAGTATAAAGATGGGCACTAGACGCATCGCATAATGCATTAGGACAAACTTTCCAGTTTAGTGCCTCTTTAAAGACGCACTAAAATAGATTCTTCGTCCAGATGCATAATGCATCCCCTGCCCGTCTTTACACTAGACGAATTTAACAGACGCAGAAAAAATGTTTGCCAAGTTCGTCCAAGACGACTTATGCGTCTCTAGTATAAAAACAGCCAATCACGTGTTTTCACTCGATCAAATTTAGTTGAACTATGACTTGATTTATTAGGTAAAGTTAAAGTCTACTTATGAGCTAGATGGCCCATTAGGCCGGAGCTTATCCCGGTTTCTGTAGCATGAAGCAACTAGGAGTATTTCTACTCCCCCCTGGATGGGATGCCAGTCCATCTCAGGGTTACGCCTGGCATTAAATTCGCCTTACTCATTTGTACACCTGGGTGGAGAGAGGCAACATGAGAGTAGTGTCTTGCCCAAGAACACCACACAATGTTCCTGGACAGGGCCCGAAACCGGACCACTCGATCCAGAGTCGAGTGCACTAACCATGAGGCTACCACGCTAAGATAACAGAGATATAGTTTACCAACAATCAATTGTTTTCACTCAATCAAATTTTGTGGAACTATGATTTGATTGATTTATTATAAAGCCAGAAATCCAAGATCATAAATTATTGTAAACTGAAATAATATTACAATAAAAGGCTTGCAAAGATCTAATAGCCAGTCAGTACTGACATTCCAATCATTCCACAGCCAAATTGAAGAAAATTGTAAAAATGCATGCAAAGTAGATTGTGAAGTCAAATCAGGAATAGACCTACATGAACTCCCCTTCTGACTCGGCCGTGAACAAAATATGCTTGGATTTTCGCAACTTTCCAAGGCTATAAAATGGCAGGATTTGTTAGAAAAATGAAAAAATGGCCGCAATGCATTTCGAACAGGTGCAAAGATGCATTTTAGCGAAAAAAAATATTTTGTGGTTAGGGGCACTTTAAGAAACAATGGTTCCTGTTTGTAAAATAGAAGGTGTGTGTATTTTTACTTCAGAGGATGAAGCAACAGAGTTGCGACCTCTCTATCTTGATGCTCAAGCAACAACTCCCCTGGTAAGAAGTCATTGTTACATGTATCAAACAGTGTCCCTGCTAAGTGGGTGATATTCTACATTAATTTAGTAAAAAGTTACCTGTGTGATTTATGAAAATTCTCTGTGCTGATTGGTTGCACTTGAGGTGATTATTATGCGATCATCACCAAAGCGTTTTTTTCAAAATGGGAGCAAGCTGTTTTGTCTAATTGACAGACGAAGAAATTAATTATTATTGTTTTAAAGAAAATGCATGTTTTCAAATGATCACCTATGTAATGATTGTTATATTAAAACAATTATTCACCTCAGGCTTATTGGTGAATAAAAATCTCAACTTTGTGTCAGTTTTTGTTCACCGATATTCACGTCACCTTTGTCCAACAATAAAGATTGTTAACTGTAGCGCTAAACTCCAACATATGCTCTCATGCTAATTAAGTTGCTTTAATACTACAGGCCGGGAATATAATAATAATAATAATAATAATAGACCTTTATTTTCACACAATAATGTTTTAATAAAGCTGAATAGCTTGTGGGGTCATGCACAAATGAAATGAAATCAAATTATATCAAATTATATTGGTTTTATACCCCACCAGAAGTCACTGAAAATTCTGATTATTAAAAGGCTGATAAGCATAGATTGAATGTAAATCTGTTCAAGCATTTTCTGGTTGTTTTTATCTCAGAAAACTATGATGTTTAGATTGAATTAAATAATAAACTAAGAAAGATCAGTCATAAAAATTATACACTTTAAACAATAATTTTATCATCAGTAATATTGTACACTTGTACGCAGGATCCTCGTGTTTTGGATGCTATGATGCCATATACAGTGTCATATTATGGGAACCCTCATTCACGTACTCACACTTATGGCTGGGAAAGTGAAGAGGCTGTGGAACATGCCAGAAAGGTATTATAATAATTATTATATAAATTGAATTTATGACCTTCGAATTTCTTTAGTTTGACCAAAAAATGATCAGAAATGATTTGGTTTCCACTTTTTGCCTTCTAAAATAACCAAATCTAAGTGGAAAGAAATTGAAAGAAAATACATGTAAGAATATATTTTTTTGTGCAAATATTTTCCTTCACTTATGGGTCATTCGTCATCTTGGGTGAACCTTGGAAGCAGCTTTTGCACCACAGTGTAAATGGACCTAAGCTATCCCTTTTGTACTCAGGCTTCAGAACTTTATCGCTTAAATTTCTATTTTTGCAGCAAGTAGCAGACCTTATTGGTGCTGATCCCAAAGAAGTTATTTTTACCAGTGGTGCTACAGAATCGAATAACATTGCTGTTAAGGTACATGTACATCTCAACTTATACATAAGTCAGTTCACTGCCCTGACATTATTTTGACAAGCAGAGCTTAAGGTATTAGAGTGGTTTTCAATTGAGTGTCGAAAGTAATTAGCGAATTGCTTTGTTTTAGCATTACTTCACTCAGTGATTGGTTCAAAGTTCTCACGCCACTTTTTCAACCAATCAGAAGTGGAACTAAAACCAATCGTGGCTAATGCGCATGCACATTTTCCCGCGCTTTGTGTCGGCGACATTTTCCAAGCAAAAAAAAAAGTACGCATTAAAGGGAAAATCTTACCTTGACTTCTTTGCTCTGAAAACCACGCCAACAGTCGTTGATCGAGCTCGCCGTTGAACAAATTTGCCTGATCTTTCCTCCAGCGACGGAACCATCGACTCGCTGATGCCGTATTCTCTGGCGATCTTGGAGTTATTTTCTACAGCTTCTCCTTCGGCGACTATTTTAAGTTTAAAGGCGAGGTTGTAAGGTTTCCAGTCGAATAACTTTTTATAAAACGCTTCGCTTGTTTCCAGTGAGGTCAGTAATAATTGTTTAATAATATTCTTCGCATCACGATCACGTCGCTTGTTTGTTCTAATCTTTCATGTTCATTTTATTGCTTTGAGTGTAATTTTTCAGTAATGTCAAATTGTATTAGTTTTAATTTATGAAAATTCCATAGTCGATAATACACATCAAGACCTAAAATGGGTTCTCGGTTTATAGGCGGGTATTGTGCATTTGCAATTCGTGTCAATCAAGTTGATTTTTTGCGCAAGAAGTTTGGAATCTAGGTTTATATCCGAGATCGGCTTGTAGCCAAATAAGTACGGTACTTCGAGTTTTGATTGGTTTACTGGATTGTCTCTGTCCTTTTTGATTGGCCAAAGTAATTACTTTGGTTTGGTTTTACGACACTCGATTGAAACTCGCTCTATCCTTTATTACAATTTAATTTGTGGATTTGACTGTGAATCATTGATGTATCTTTACAGGGTGTTGCTAGATTTTACAAACGAAACAAGAAGCACATCATTACAACTCAAACTGTGAGTACTGTTTTGCACCAATTCACTGACTTAATCAATAACTCCGATTTTTAACTCTGAAAAACAAGAGCTGGCTACAGGTACATGTATTGTAGCCTACTGTTCTTTCGGTTTTACATATTTCTGGCTTAAGGGTCAATAACCAATGTCATTTTGGAGTAACATTAATTGGATATTATCACAATGATATAATAATTTATCAATACTGGAATTAATGGGATATTATTGTTATTTATCAATACTGATCCTTTCTCGCATAATTATGCAAGGGTGTGCTAATTATTAGTTTTCCCAATTTAAATACCTAAACCACCAAACATTTTCATATGAATAATAATGATAATAATAATACTATAATGTAATAGTTCACCTTATTACCAATTATTGATAAGCTTGGGAACTGCTGCCTTAAAAGTTAGCGGAAAGGGGCCTGTTGTGGTCTAGGCACTGCAGGGTGGCATCCCTGGCCACCTTCAAGTGAAACCACTGCGAAGTAGCTACTTACTGGCTCCTTCACACTGGAAAAAGCACTTACCTTCAGGACCATCATACTTATCCAAGTAGCCTTGTGACATGAACGGTGGGACTCAATGAACCTATAACAATTCAACAATTCACAAAAGTGGCCTGCAAAGATGAGCAAAGCTTGTACAGCCACACACAAGCAAGCCCTGCTGGATTCTTTCCCCCACCAAACTAAAGGCACACCCATTTGGTGCAAGTATGTAATTATGTTGCTTTTGGAATGATCTTTCAGTTGATTGATGATTGGTGGTAAAAACATACAGTGACATTGTAAACTAATATCCCAAGCATTGAAATGTTGCATGTCAGTTTTTCTTTTTTTAAAGGACCACAAATGTGTGTTAGATTCGTGTCGAGCACTTGAGAGTGAAGGCTTTGATGTGACATATTTACCAGTTATGACAAATGGTCTGATTGATGTACAGGTAAAATACAATGTAGTATACATGTACAGTGTGAGAATTTATTATTATTATTATTTACATGATTGTTAAAATGATGTTAACTTGGGTCATATGTCTTGTTTCATTTTCAATTGCAATTTCTTTTAAGAGCAGTGACCTCAATCTATAATTATGTATGACCTTTTTGTATTAAACCCAACAGAAGCATTATGGGCAAAAGGATCCTCCCTCAGTAACTTTCGAGTGTGGCTTTGTTCTTATTTAGAAATAAAATTATTGTGGCCAGATTTCTCACATTCGTCACTAGTTATGGGATAACTTATACCCATATGAAGGCATGATTTATCTGTAATATGAAGTATACTGGGAAGGCATGCCACTGCCATGCAGGTTGACCTTGTCTTTGGAGGTACCCATCTCAGTGTTCGACGCTAACTCTTGGCCGATTGCCCGGGGCAAGCAAAGTAATTATATCCGTGGGCAAGTAAAACAACTCTAAGACTTGCCGATCTGGCAATCAGAATTTTTGTTTGACTAACATTTGGCGGAATGATTTGATTGGCAATGAAGAAGGTGACTAGTAGCATGACGTAGTCACCATAAACAGGATAAAAAAAGTAAACAACGGTTCATCTCTTTGCTGGCATTCATTTTTCTGTTAAAAATATATTGGTACAAACCTCAAAACAGATTGGAAGGAGGAACATGTTCATACCCGGCAGCAGTTTTCCATGGGTGGCGGGTGGTTAGTCAGTGGTTACTAAACAATTGGTCTGTCATTGTAAGTTATCAATGGGAAATTTTTTCGGTATGTTTTGTGACCGATGTATTCACGACCCCCAGGCGTGTGGTAACTGGAGGTGAGTTTTAGAAATTGAACACGATTTTATTTTTGACAAAAGTTCTGTTCAAAAGAGACTTTAAAAAGTTGAATTAGGCATTATTTGTCCAACCTGTAGAAAAATGTAGGTGCCAACACTATTGACATCCCTCTATGGCCTATTTTTGTACTTTAGCTCCCGACAGTTGTTTTCTCGTTTGGTTTTCATGAAAGGTATTGAATTACATGTACATAGTTCATTCTTTGCATTCTTTTGGTCATTTGGGATCGCAAATCAGGCAGGTATAGTGAGATCGTTGAAATGAGTGAAGTCTATGAAAAATTATATTTTAACCTTTTAGCAGTAACAGTTATCCATTGGCAAATAAGAGTAGAAAAATATGTGTGATCCATTTTTGACAGCGGCCTAATTATTTCAAATATTCCTGCTCTTTCTTTGGGTGTTGATGTTATAAAATCTCATTATTAAAAACTGGATCAGTGGATAATGCAATTCGAGAGTTTTGATTGGCTAAGCCATCATGGGTTATGAGCCATTATACCATGATCTACAAACACGGCAAGCATATGCGTGATTTTTTGGGCCTTTTTATTTTTATTGTAGTCTAGTTTTCTATATTTTGATGGCGTTTTTTATAAAACAATTATTCCACTCGCGCTTGTTGGATATGAGATGATTATAGTCAACTCGGCGCTACGCGCCTCGTTGGCTATCTATCATCTCATATCCAACGCGCGCTCATAGAATAATTGTTAAAATATTTAACTTTCTGTCAAATTGGTGAACTTCAAATTGCTGTGGATTGTACAGAAAAAAACTCATCTTGCCCAAAGTTTTCCAAAATTCAAAAATTACCACTCCTCCCCACTATTCCTATTTTGGTTGTATGTGGTAGTACACAGTGCAGTGAACTGGCCCATGAGCATGATATATGGAGCAATTTCCTTGCCAGGGAACATGGTCCAGTGTGAAGTGATCATGAAGTGTGTGTTAGTCACACAAAACACGTAGGAGAATAGAGAGAGTCATACAACAACTTGTTTGCAAAAGTGCTTAACTTTTAAAAACTTCATCACTCATCTTTTCCTTGTTACCTGCTACCCGCCAACTGTCACCCACCACGGGTCCACCACCCGCCACCCATGGAAAAGTGCTGCTGGTTCGTAACCACCATCTTCCTTAGTGAAAAACAATGTTTGTTACAATGGAACGCGCACAGCCAAATACGCTACGATACTCTGATATCCAACAAGCAGGGTGCAAGAAAATTCTACTTTTTGTCAGGCAATTTCAAACAGCTTTGAAAAGCTCAAAGAGCATACTATTGAGCAAATGGCATTTTAATTAAAAACCAGCCTAATCTCAGAGAGATATTCAAGGAATCGCCAGGCTTGATCTCTTACAGAAAAGGAAAATACCTGTCAAACAAAATTGTGAAGGCCACTTGAACACCATGGACACACAGCAGCAGTTGCGTTGGTCTGTCAACCCCATGTTACACACAGTCATGTTACACAAAATTGACATTTTTACAAGCCTCCTTTGAGTTTTAATTGGTACAGTGTAACAGCAGGTCTTTAGAAGGTGGGCAACCGAAAAAAAGACCATGGGCAACCAAAAAAACAACATTGGTTGCCCAAAGGGCAAATTTGTAAAAAAGTAAGTGTCGCACACTGCATCTTCCTCAAGAAGCGTGGAGCAGGGTTATCAAACACCAGTCCCTCAAAGAGCCTGCTTGCAGGCTATCAAAATTACCACCTGTTGTCTATTGAGCTAATAAGTGTTCCTCTACTAAAATGTTGATTAGCAGACATTACATGTTCTTTGTTTTCACCACCCTTGGGCCGATTTACACGATACGATTTTGTCGCATGCGACAAGCTCACGACAGGCCTACGATATGACTTACGATTGTCGCAGCGTTTTAAAACATGTTTTAAAATGCTACGACATTTTTTCGGACGTACACAACAATCGTAAATCATGTCATGGCCCTGTCGTAAGCCGTTGTCGCATGCGACAAAGTCGTACCATGTAAATCGGCCCTTAGGATTCCCACGGTTGATGAGTAAAATCTGTTATTAAGTCTCACTCCCAGGGGTCAATGGGTTTAATAAGGAATGGTACAGAGAAAACTTGCAAGTTTTATTATTATATTAAACTATTAGGTGTATTGTTGGATTTCAATTTAGACGCATAAGTTATCAATTTCCAGGTTTGCATACTGGGTTATTGTTGAGAATATTTGTTGTCTTTGTTCAGCAATTTGAAGATGCAATTAGGCCTGACACCTCAGTAGTATCGATAATGACTGTCAACAATGAGATTGGCATAATTCAACCTCTCAAAGAGATTGGTAAGGCTTTTGCTTTATATGGAGTTCATCATTATTCTCTTAACTTGTCTTATCATATGGACGAGATTGTTTTACCAAGAACTAAAACACTCGTAGAATCATTACGACCACTACATCTGATAAGTGAGTGCCATATTTGTGGTTTTTCACACAAGTCGTCATATTGGGCATCGACTTCACAATTTCCGGCTTTTTTTGTTTGTATCAAAACACAGTATTTGTATTAAAGCCTTCTTTTTAATCTCTGCCATGTAGATTGATTGTCCATAGATATAATAAAAGGAAAATTGCACATTATACAGTGTAGCTCAAAGATATGAATTTTATGTGTATGTTCTTTTCTGCTTTTTGAGTGGCAAGAACAATATGTTACCTAATGTACAATGTACACTAACATTTTAACATTGAAGTGACAAAACTAATGGCTAACTAAAGTACAGGTAATGGATTCAAGCTAATGGTACCTGACGGTATGCTGACGCTTTTGAAGGCACCCCTAACGGTTTGCAAAGTCGCACTGCTAACACATTGCTGCAAGCATTTTACAGTTTAGTCAGTTAGACTAACAAGTGCTTCGGAAGCATCTTTAAAAAACTACTCAAAGTGTTAAATGGTCGGCTATTGAATAGCTACAGGTGTTGGACGGTTAGTGAATAGAATACCTGAGAGCTTTTAACTGTTCGAGGAAGCCATTAATTATATTGTTCTTGCTACTCAAACATAAAATCCACATCTTCTTGTCACCATGTAATAATCCCCTATATTGTAACTAAGAGATATTGCAGGGATGCCTGCTTTTCAACCTCATTTTCAGGACTAAATGCTCACTCTTGTCCCTTTGATACCTGAAAGATGAAAGGCTTTATGCATCTGGTTTTTCATGGGACATTCATGTATTTAATGTCGCATTAGTCTCTTGAAGTAATCTACATTGTATTGAATGCGTTCCAACAACGCCCCTCACAGGAGACATTTAAATCATCTGTTGTTAGATTTGTCTGAGTTATTTACCGGTTTAATTTATACCAAACGTTAAAGTTTGCTGAAGACTCCTTTGTCTCTAGCGTAGAAACGACCAAACATTCAGGATTGTTTAATCAAAGGGAACAAGTAAAATACAAGTACAATAGCATATGGTGGAAATTTGATGCAATAATAACATTGGGATGTGACTGCAAAATGAATGTAAATCTCAATTTCAAATGCAGTAATAGCATTGAGCAGTCTGCTAACATAATTTACCAATGATTTCTTTCTTTTCCTCTTCATAAACATGGTCATTTGTTTCGTCACTGAATCCCTGAATGTTCCAATAGTGTGATAAGAGTTACACATTTGATGTCCATAATATTATAAGCTCAGTAATGGCTTAATTTTTCAGTAAAAATGACTGGTATTTATTAGGCTAAAAATTCTGTAAAAAAATGAAAAAAACTCATTTGATTGCAATGTTCCTCATTTTTTGTGCACAGGGGCTCTTTGCCGTAAGAATAAAATCTTCTTCCACACTGATGCTGCTCAAGCAGTTGGCAAGATTCCACTTGATGTGAATGAGCTTAATATTGACTTAATGTCAATAAGTGGACACAAGATATATGGACCCAAAGGTGTGTGCCTGAATGATTCTGATCTCCTGCATAACCTCGTCAAAATGTGGGTGTGACTTGATGGCAGGTTTAATGATACTCATGGTAATTATTTTACCTATCTTATGTACTCTTCAACACGGGGACTTTTCTTGTACATTAATTTTTTCGAGATGTTAATTAACAACCTCTACATCTGCCCTACATCTGTCCCCTTTAGCATGACTCCAAGTATTGCTAGGTATTGCTAGAGCTAATCACCCTTACTTGCAGTCGAGGACTGAATTGCGAAGGGTGCGGCTCACAACATTGGGCTGAAAGCATACAAAGGCGCCTCTGGCTGCCGCTATACAGTCCATGTTTTGATGTCGGAGCACAGCACCACAGCTAGATGTTAATTAGCTGTGAGTCGATTTTGATGAGGGAAGAAAACCAGAGTACCCGGAGAGAAAAACCTTCGAGTCAGGTTGAGATCGACTGAATCTCAGCCCACAGGCTGGCCGAGGTCAGCCGGCTCGCCGTGGTGGGAGGCCCGATAGATAACCACTAAGCCACCCTGACTCCCAGGAGTGAGACACAATAGAATTTACTCTGTCTAATACCAGATAATTTTACTTGTCAGTCGGTGAAGGGGCGTTCAGGAGTCAATACCTTACCCACAACTCAGTCATTCAATTTTTATTGGTAACAGGTGTTGGTGCATTGTACATCCGTAGACGACCCCGTGTCAGGGTGGAGCCACTCCAGAGTGGAGGAGGACAAGAAAGGTTGTCTGTTGATCTTTACAATTACCTTTACCTTAATCTTCATTTCTATCTTTAACGGAATAAAAATTATTTACTGTGGACTAACTAGTGGATCTCTAAGTTTTCCTTTTGTATTTATGGTTTCATATTCATTATTATAAGGCTTGTATACAAAACCACCAAAGTGCGATGTTCAGTAGCTTATCCAGCTATTGCTCTGAGAACAGCTGGCAACTTTAAATAGAATTTGATGATGACTACAACACCAAAATTCGCATTAAATTCGCATTTTCACATTTTCCTTGCATACACGTGAGTTACATGTACTTATTCAAACTATGATGACAGCCCAGGACAACATCTTTAGTTTTTCTTTTTTAGTTTATCAAATTGTTGGCATCAATGCGGCTAAAATGGCCTGCTTTTAACTGCTGCCAGTCATTTGCAAAAATAAAGGCTAATAGGATTTTTCTGACCTAAGGATCACATACCATGTAGAAACTGTTTTCCTAAGTTGATTTTTTTAAACTAATGGAAAATGAGGCATTGCATGTGCATGAGGCTATTTTTCACGATTGTAGGAAACTTAATTAAGAACTCCAATAGTGCAGAAATTCTAACTTGGACTTTTTCCATGATAATTATGCACGTGACCAAGGCACATTAAATTTTCATCTACATGCGGTATAATCAAGTGAAGGTATGATCCTGGCAGTTACGAACGCAATTTTAGCAATTGCGTAGACAAGCCTGAGAAATTCAGTACTTCAAGGGGTTTAAACCCGTTACCCGTCGCACCGGCATCGCGAGGTCGCCGGTTCAAACCCCGTTGAAGTCCAGAATTTTTCAGGCTTCTCAAAGCAAATGCTAAAAATGCGTTCATGACTGCGACGATCATATCTTCACTTGATTTCATTTCCGCAATTCAATATATGATTCATTTCATATACCATTTCTTTCGACGCGGTATAATCTTCATGCACCTGTTCTTTGTTCCAAAGCTTTTAAGAATAACTAGTCGTTTATTCCATAAGACCCCGGAACTAACTACTGATGTGTGAATGTGTTATTAGGGGAATGCGTAGTGGCACAATACCCCATGTGTTAGCAGTAGGACTTGGAGCTGCATGTGAAGTGGCCAAAGAAGAAATGGAGGTATTCTTTAAATGATGTTATTTTATTTTGTGTTCAAGCTTTGAACAACTGTGGTGAGTTGAAAGAAAATTTACCGTACGGTAATGCATTACAAAGTGCCCTCAACTGGCTTAGTTGTCCTTGGCCCAGAAAGGGTCAATAATTCATCCAGCCACTTTGAGTGTTAACCTATTTTGCAATTTTTTATCAGTATGACCACAAAAGGATAACAGAGTTATCAGCTCGTCTGGTAAATGGTATCACCGCTGGCTTAACACACGTGATCAGGAATGGTGACCCAGATCGTTCATATCCCGGATGTGTCAACCTGTCATTCGCCTTTGTGGAAGGCGAAAGTCTTCTAATGGCGCTTAAAGATGTGGCCTTGTCGTCTGGCAGGTCTGTGAAACGTTGAAAATAAACTGAACGTTTTTGTTCACTGAATTTCGTGTTCCGAGGCTCAGTGGCTGTCATATTATTTCAGTTTTATCATGTGAAAGACAAATGTAAAGGGCGCGCTGTCTGCTGTTCTTGCTCCCCTATTAAAATGGGGCGAAATCGGAAAAGGCTGAGTAGAAAACGTGTTCTTTTTTCTTGGAGCCAGCTTGAATATAGCATCATGCTATAAGTACATTTTCGCATGTTGAATTGAAAATGAAGCTGAGTGGTTTTTTTCTGTGAATACAGCATCCAAGAAAAGTTTATCATTTATTGACTATTTTCGGAACAGTCCTACTTCGGGATGGTGTCAAGTCAAATATTCTATCACCCAGTAAACATTAAGATTGCCAACATCAATATCAAGGCGCACTTTACCTCACTATATTCACATTGTTCTAATTATTGCTTTTGTTGTTTTTTGAAAGTGCTTGTACCTCGGCCTCTCTGGAGCCTTCTTATGTTCTACGCGCCATTGGAGCGGAAGAGGACCTTGCTCACTCCT
Organism: Montipora capricornis; assembly: GCF_036669925.1. Classification (NCBI taxonomy): domain Eukaryota; kingdom Metazoa; phylum Cnidaria; class Anthozoa; order Scleractinia; family Acroporidae; genus Montipora; species Montipora capricornis. The sequence goes on along the minus strand of NC_090892.1, from coordinate 69,772,530 downwards.
CCATCAGGTACGAAGCCCTGAGCAAACAAATCTGATTCCATTTATTCTTCCAACAAGAGTCGGGCCGATGGCCTTTAGAGTTTTGGGGGCTGGTACTCAATTGACAAAGAAAAACGGACCTTAAACTCCATCTTCTTGGATTTTGCTAGATTATGTTTAATGGTCGGTTTTAAAGCGCCTTCTTTATTGAGGCTTTGTTGATTCCTTTAATTCCTTTATGTTGTCGGCAGCATTACATAGTCACGTGGCATAAGTTGTGTCCAGAAATTTCCCTGAGGCATGGTGTCTTGCATTTTATAGGTTTGGAATCGGACGTTTCACTACAGAAGAAGAAATCGACTACACCGTTGAGAAGACAATTAAGCAAGTCAAACGTTTGCGTGAAATGAGGTTAGTAAATCAAAATTTAGGTGACACGATTAGCCGGTGTCTGCTGATTTGGATAAACGCACATGGGAACTGAAGACCGCCCTCACTGGGATTTCATTTCACTTTTTAATCTAGCACCCGGCAAAACCAGGCTGACTGTCTGTATTTTTGTTTTTGTAGTCTCGTTCGGTCAGAAGTCCCTCAATTTAATTCAGTGAGGTCAACCACCCAGTGGCAGACCGCAACACAGATAATTCCATTCCCCTACTCTTCGGGAACAGTTTGTGAGTTCTTAAACGCCCACCGTTGTTAACAACAAGAGTTGCGAGCCGGGTCCTGACGGTTTTAAGTCATTATCCGAGAAGACTTGAAAGTCGAATCATTCTGATTAAACATTACATGGGCAGCACTTTCTCTTTAGTCATTTTAACAGCTTGAGTGTTGGTCCGTTGGGTTTTGAACTCGCAACTTCCTGCAGCCGGTCCGCGGTCAAAGTGAAAGGGAAGTGGAAAAAGCCTGACACTCAAGTTAGTGTTATTCACCGGAAACCCTAGGGTTTAAAGTTTTCGCCGTACCCTGCTGCATCGTAGAAAATAGCATTTCCGACTTAGGTTCACGCTTTACAGTTATAACACGTTTCTGTTTCAGGACCTTCTCTTAAACTTACATTTTTGGGATTCGCCTGTATTCTTGTCTATTAACTGAAAACCTGAAAATAGGGGCTTCGAAGAAATTAAAGGCCCACGAGAAGTAAACCGTAGCTGTGATAAAGAAACGGTTTGGAAATATCTCATGGTAGTATTTTGCGGACTGGCATTTCAATTTATATTTCCTTTTCGTTTCAGTCCTTTGTGGGAGATGGTACAAGAAGGAATCGACCTCAAGAAAATTCAGTGGTCGCAACACTGATTTTGGATCAAGTAACACAAACTGCTGATCAGTAGAAATTCAATATTCTGACAACACTAGACCGAGTTTCAATGTGGACGTTTATCGAGGATGCGTCAGTCAGTCATACAATGTAAACCAATCCTGAGTACAGCCTAGAACCATGCAAATAACACGTGAAGCTTTCTAATCTTATGAGTCAGAAGTTAAAAGAAGGGTTACGTTTTTGCAACCGTTGGCCGTGTAGCACTTATATTTGAACAGACTTAACTGATTAGAGTGTAATGTGAAGTGCTAAGTATATCTACCCCATATGAACCAGGTGAGCGTTAGCCCTACTGATGGAAATGGGTCCACACAAGGATAGAGAAAAACTCTGACCAGGGTGGAAATTGAACCCACGACCTTCGGGTTAGATCACCGCTGCTCTACCGACTGAGCTACAAGGTCAGACGGGAGTAGGCCGTGGGTACTGACGATGTGAAAGTTCGATTTCCGCCTCTCACGCAAGTTTGGGTGTGAGCCCTGGCTCATTTCCCGAAACAACGGCTGCCAAATGAGCCTAGAGAAAAGCGCTACGCCAGATGCGAAATACCTATAAAAAAACCACCCCCACCCTTTAAATGTGGCCAAGAGGTATGTCGAAACGTATTCTTCATCTAATGCAGCAGCACAAGACCCGCCCGAGGACAGGGAAAAACTAAACTAAGTACACAATTGTAGGAGCCTCTTTATCGTGCCGAGAGATTATCAATTTCTGATCAATTCATTCAATCATTCAACCGTCAGAAATTACATTTTCCCATGGTTTTGTGACCTCCATGTTGTGCAAGGAAGTCCCTATCGACTGTCTCAGCGAAGTGGAAATGAGAGTTTAGCTATAAGAGGACATGACTGCCCATGTCATTGCAAAGGCGCTTCCTGGAGCGTTTACTTTGTAATTGCAGACATTTAGCTCTGTCTACCTCTTTCCCTGGCGGGTTTGGAGCATCAACTTTGTTCAGTTCCCCGTTGATGTTCTTACAGCGCCATTGTAATGGATACCAACTTGACTAGTGACCTAAAAGCTTTCAACATCGTAAATTATGACTCTAATGGAGAAGCAACTTCGTTCAATGATATTTCACTCAGAAAAAGTATTGTTGCTATTTGTGTTCTTGATTTTCACCCAATGTTTCCAAAAATCTTAAAGTAAGTTCGACCAAGTTTCCGTTCTTACGGGTCCAGACAGTTCTTGTTAATGAGCAAAAAACTTTCAGCCACATACCCACGGAAGAGTGCAAGATTTTGGCTGAGAACCGAGTAAGTATTTATAATCTTGAAAAACCAATCTTCATTTTTTATTGTATACGACCGAACTTTCACGTCTTAGTAACATTTACGCGGTAAATGCCGTGAATCTAATTAAGCTTAGCTGCTCATCAAAGTCCATTAAAGACGTGGAAAAGACGTTTTTAGTGCACGTTCATGTTGTAATTGTTAAAGAATTTGTACAACTCTCGTCTTCGCCATTACCATTATTTCCATCACCACCATGTAAAAAATATATATTATGTGCTATAAAATGACCATTAGTCTAGGGCCCAGTTGTTCAAAAGCCTGAAAGCCTATTAACGCTAATCCCAGATTAAAACTTAGCCAAAGAGTTTATTTCTCTACTACTAAATGCTGTTCAACGCTGATATTCGGGAAAGTTTTACATTAGAAGAATTCAATCTTGAAAAACAAATACAAGCAGAAGAAACTTTCACCAAAAAGTTGAAAAAATGGAAGGTCAGCTACTGAATGGCTACAGGTGTTGGACGGTTAGTGAATAGAATACCTGAAAGCTTTTAACTGTTCGAGGAAGCCTTTAATTATATTGTTCTTGCTACTCAAACATAAAATCCACATCTTCTTGCCACCATGTAAGCAGAAGAAACTTTCACCAAAAAGTTGAAAAAATGAAGCAAGTTTACGCTAATCCTGGATTAAGTTAATCGGCTTTCGAACAACCGAGCCCAGAAGGCGTGACAGAATGTGTCACACTCAGATAGCAGTAACGCACTTCAAATGACAACCGTATAGTCAGTGGCTCACAGCAGCATAAACCTACTTCCATGTGTTTAAACTGTGTTAATTGGTACTGGTTGAAGAGAACAATTCTGAGGTTACGTATTACTGTAGGTTACTGATCCAAAGTCTAAAAACAAAAGCAAATTTAAGGTGCAATGGGCCCGTGGGGAAAATTGGAAACTACAATCCTGGGCAAAAGTGTTGGGAAGGTAACGTCACTTTTGAGATAACCCCCCTCACCATAATCAATGTTGGGTTTTGCACCAAACAAAATGGTGACTTTTCTTCCAACATTGAGCATGCTCTTTCCCAAATAGTACAGCCAATAGTTAAAAAAATCTAATTAGGTGTGAAGTGAAGTGATGCGTGCAACCTTCCCAACAACTTTTGACCAGAATTGTAGTTGCTAGCCAACCGGCGAAGGGACAACTGAACCAGTTTGCCATTCTTCCCCACGGGCGCATAACGTCTCAAACATCTACAGTTGAATTTGAAAACACATTGTAGGCGCATGACTTTGTAGATCCCGCAAACCAGCGGTACACATTGCCCTTACGGGACCTAGAATAACGGCCCAGCTCCTCAGGAATAAACCATATTCGTATTCTCAGTATTGGACTGGAACTCGCTTGCAATGGAGGCTAATGAGGGGGAATATATTAAAAAGTATTTGCATTCGAAAACTTTCTCCCACATTAGCCTCCATTGAAGTGTATGGTGTCTTCTAGTGGCTCGATAGACAGGGCATCCAACCGGTGAGACAGAGGTCGTAGGTTCAAATCCTGTCTCTGACTCTGATTTTTACTCGGATTACCTAAAAGGTATCCGAGTTATAATCTCGGTGGACTTTGTTGGGTGCAGCAAAACTGGACAATAGAATTACGAGGCGGTGATTTCATTGGCTAAAAAGCAATACATTTCACCTCACTCTATAGCGAAACTACTATTTCCATGCAACGACGACAAATGTCATGTGTCGTTGGGGAGGATTTCTGCGAGTGTGAGGCTTCAAACAGTCTCAATTCTTACATAATTCGATGAGAATCCTGATTTATAACATGCTGTGGAGCAACCAAAGCGATGGTTGCTGTGTTAGGGCTTCAGTGTGAAACATTAAAAGTCATTCGCCGATTAAGAAACTCAAGCCCATGATGTTCTGAGTGAATGGCAAATGACGCAAATACAGTAGCAATTTTTGAAATGTTATGAAATTAATAGGATATTTACTCTAATCTTGCCTTTTGCTAACCTGATGAAATCGTCAGTACAGAACTCCCAGCAGCGGTATGTTAGAAATGCCCGAATTTTCAGTTTCATTTAGCTGTTCTTTGTACGAGCATGCATCATCCGCGGATGTCCATTTTGTTTTTCTTTTGTTTGTTTGTTATTTATTTGTTTGAGCAAGTTGAAGTTTTGGCAGCTATTCAGCCGATGTGGATCTGCTATACTAACCCACCCATATACATTGTATTCACAGAGGACAGCCACAACACCGGGAACTTCATCCCCTACTCTTCTCAAATAGTGTGTGGGTTCTTTAAAGTGCCTATAAACCCGAATTTTTTTTTTTTTGCTTCGAGAAATCTTTGTATCGCTCTGAGCAAAATGGCGCAAAAAAATTTTTGTTTTTGGTTAAAACAGGAATTTTTTACGAATTTTCAAATTGGCGGAGACGCGAGATTCGAAAACCCATTACCGAGCTGGTGAGCTTGCCGAAAGGGAATGGGTCGAGTGTAATTCGTGACGTAAAACCCGGACTGTGAGTTTCGCAAGTTGTGACTTCCATCAGAGGTGAAGCCATGCTTGAGAAATGGGAGTGAGATCGCTACAACTTACCAGTCCCGGACTTCTTCTGCACCATTTAGGCGCTTTTGGAGTGTCTTCTGTCGGGCCTCTTCCTCCTTTCTTTCTTGTTCGTACAACTCTAGCCACTCTTCGTCCGCTAGGGGATCGTCAGCATATGCTTCGTGCGTGTCTTCCTCATCGCTGGCCGCAAAGCTCGAGTTTGGCGAACCTTCAACTTCCAGCTCGTAATCTTCCATTTCTGAAACTTCCGTATCTGAACCGGAGGACAGAATGAAGTCGTTCGAAGCCATTTCTTGATTAATACGTACGCTGGTTACAAACGTCAGCCGAACAGAAATTGTTTTCACCGGCACGCAGGGAAAACCACAAAACTACGCGTCTCCTCTGTTGATTTGCCTGATGCTAATGTCCGGGAATTAAGACCTTTTACCCGGTCGCAGGCAGAGAAAACCGCACTTTAAAAATTCGTAAAAAATTCCGGTTTTAACCAAAAACAAAAATTTTTGCGCCATTTTGCTCAGAGCGATACAAAGATTTCTCGAAGCAAAAAAAAAATTTTCGGGTTTATAGGCACTTTAACGTCCCACAGGGAATTAATGAACATGGAAGATATTTGTGAGACCGGGCCTACGGTTTATAGTCCTTATCCGAGAAGATCTGCCCATTTGCGGATGTAATTACAAGGGCAGCACTTTCTCCTCAGAACTCACGACCTCCCACATAGCATCCCGGTGCTCAACCAAGTGAACCACCGGTGCGCGGTTAGTTCCACGGTCTTGATGTTAGCTACGTAGAAGGAGGTCACCGACCGCATCAGTATTCATAACACTGTTGATATTTCGAAACTTTGCTGCTGGATACCGGTGTAACTGGTAAGAGGAGGGCTAAATTTCACTTACAAGAATGGTTTTTCACAAGCCAGTTTTCTCTCTCGCTACGCTCTTGTTTCACTCTCCCTTTCCACTGGTTTTACTTTGATGTCGCGTTGCATCTGGTAGGTTCGCATTATTTCCGATCCGACAACCTGTACCAAATCAAACTACTTCTATAGCTACAATAGGTCACCCATTTGATTTATTTCTAAATACTAAGCGATGTTCACCGATACGTTATCCGTTATGAATGAGCCATGCAGACTTCAATTCGCAGCAGAAATATTTACTTTTTTTCTTCTGTACTTAGCAAATTTGAATATCTACAGAAAGCATCGCTTTTGACTGTTCAACCCAGGCCTTCTAGTTTGCCTCTAAGACTTGTAATGTATCACCCTACTTTAAAGCAACTTGGTATTCCGAGTAAACGCTTTAAAGAGCGTCTTGTTCAGTTCTCCTTTCGCCCGTTGCCAAGCAACAGGTTTCCCATATATAAAAGCAGATTGGTAGAGCTCCTCTCAAGAGGGTGGCACCATCTGCAACAGGTGCTATTGCACCTGTGTCTTAAAAGACTGGGCCTTATTGTCCCTATAATCATGCCTATAGCGTTTTCTGGTAGTTGGTTCCAGAGTGGGACTGCAGCGTCTTCTAAACTCCTTCCGATTGATTGGGTACAACCAAAAAAGCAGTGCTTCTTTGCCAAAAGGAAAACTCCGCCTTTTCGTAACACGCTTACCGGCGGTAACCATCGATGTATCAACTCCTCTGTTTGGGAGCGAGGAAAATGTATTTTCTGACGGTTGAGTGACCTGGGAGCGAATTAGTCAGAGATTAATATTCTGAAGCTCGGGTGTTTTTAGCTTTTTGCGTGCGGGCGATATTTGCCGTTCTGTATCTCAGTGTGTAGTTGCGTTCGACGAAGCAGAACGCATTCCATTGGCGTCAGTCCCGGAGCAGTGAGCAGGTATCGATCGTGATGCAATACGCTTTAAGCGTTTGGATGCCATCTTGTTCTGGCACAAATAACCTCGATCTCATGTACAAGTGTTACTGCTCGCCCAAGGGAAGTCAAATCCAGTGGAACGGGCTTAATACTTGGATGGGTGACCTTCCGGCAACTGACTTCCCGCAAAAGTGAACATGCATTATAACAAATGTATTCCACAATTGTTTTTATAAAATTATTAGCAACAAGATAACTGTCAAAATACTTATAGCGTCACATCTTCATTACTGAACAAATACTAGAAAAGGGTACGAAACGATTCTCCCCAAAATATACAACTACTTTCGTTTGACTCGTCGAGAACATAACAGGAATCGAACGCAACTCACTAATCCTTGATTACTGCAATTTTAAAGGCCGGTACACACGAGGGAGCTTGCTCCTGAAACACGCTCCCGACACACTCCCGGGTAAAGTACCCCAACCAGTACACACGAAGGACACTACGAGGGAGCTGAATGATGAATGATGGAGCATGGGAACTTTTGTGGATGAAAAAAAAAAAGCCAATTTGATTGGCCAACTGGAGACACGTCATGTCACGGCAAGCAAATTTCAGTTCACACGAGGGAGCTTGCTCCGTAAACAGACTCGTGCAACAGATTTGCCCCTGGAGCTTGCTCCCTCACATCAAACCAGTTTGATATGAGGGAGCAAAACTCGGGAGCAAAAGTTTTGTTGCGCAACATATTTTTTCGTTAGAAATCGTTGGTGCAGACGAGGGAGCTTTGCTCCGGGAGCGTGTTGCTGGGGCATGCTGCTGGAGCACGCTCCCTCGTGTGTACCGACCTTTATACTATTCTAGCGCGTGTATGCATCAGTTGACTGACTGCACGTTCCTAAAATAACTATTTTACTTTTAATCCTCGTGTTAGTGGAGACGGAATAATATTTCTGTCCACGCAAACCAGAGAGAGTCAAATCATGCCTAATTTTCAGCCTGGGTGGACTGTGGACTTAATCAGCTTTTAAAGGGACGTCGCGCAAAACTGCCCAAAGTCCACGCCGAAGTAGTTAGTGTGGTGTTTAATGGATTGCTTCAGATTTGTAATGACCAGGCCTCGGCTGCATGCTTTGTCTTCGTCAATTGGCTTGCCATGACATTCCTTGTGAGTGGAATACACACTTAACGCTGGCTCTGTGTAAAACACTTCTACGCCGTGATGGTAAGCCCCTTCCGGTGAACCAGGGGAAAAGGGTGGTAGGCGAGGGACGATGTCATCAAAATTAACAATCCTCCAACTGTTATGGACTAGTTGATCGTGTTGCATTGCATATTTGTAATCGCCAACTCTGGGCATTCCAAAAGTGTACATGATAATGTTTTGACGTGAAAGTATGTTCTCATAAGCAATCCATGCGCTGGCCAAAGACGCCATCGCACCGCCAAGGGAATGCCCAGTTACCCAGATTTGATAGGATGGATATGATGAAATAAGGGATTTCACTTTCGGCTCCATGTCCTTCCACAAAATTTCAAAAGATTTTTTCCAGTAGGTTTGAACTTTCCCCCCGAGAAAATCTTCCATACAAGAAAACACTGTCTCTAGCAGTTCGCTGATTAACTGATCCACACTTTGAGTACCCCGGAAAGCGATCACTATCGCTTGAACATTGTGCGAAATAGCAATGTAACTGGAGCATTTGCTTCCGACCAAGTCGCAAGTCCTTGTAACAACAGATTGAATTTGAAACTTGTCGGCTGGTAGTGACCTATCCAGGCATTCTTGTGGGGAAAATTGGGAATAAGTTACAGCTTCAAGGAGCATCATCTTGTGCGCTAATTCTGGTCGGTAATGGAACGTACCTTGACCATAATCATTACGGAACTTTTGCGGGATCCTTACTTGGGCCTTCCCTCCTTGAGTTTTCGAAAAGACAGATTTTGAAAGAAATAGTAGCGTGAGTGTCAGAAGGACAGCGAGGCGAAACATTGTGAATACTTCACACGGAAAATGTTATGAAACTTTAACTTTTGTGTTCGTTGATTTAGTTCATGCTCAAGTCCTGAAAGCAGTCACATTTTAACCTTATATAGTAATAATTCTTAAGACCGACACCTATTGTAGTTTCCTGTTAGACTTCAACCAGTATTCGTTTCATTTTCTTTGTAAGATATTGAATAACAATGAAAGAAGTCGTGAAACTGACTGAAACGTGTCGAAAATAAGAGGTCCTTAATAGATTTTCAGGACGGGAGTGCGGTACCTCAGTAAACTGAATGTAATAACCTCAACATTTGTTTTAAAAACGGGAAGTATTAGTTTTAGTCCATTCCAATTTGGTCAATCTCACACCGGTAAATTAAATCAATCAGTTTCACGAAAGTAATTTTCTTAAAAGCACTGGGTTTGAACCCTCAAATGGGATGGATCCTTTATATATTCTTGATTTAAGTTGCCACAAGGGTGAAAATCCTTTATTTGCATTAACTAGCACAAAAAGGTCGCTATTGACATTTTAGAGGCAGACTGATGACACTAACACAAAGTTTTACTTTCAAGCTGTTTTTGGCACACAATCTACAGAGTAAAGCATTTAAGGGGCTATGTCACGCAAAATGCCCAAAAAGTAGAATGAAACATTGTAATAACCACTTAAAACTGTTGAACAAGAAATACCGCAAAAGGAAAGAAGCATGGATGGGCGCAAATGGAAAAGAATGCAACAAATAGCACTTTGGTAATCTTGAATAAAATCAGCCCGTCGATTTTCAAGTTCATGGCAAATCGCCTGGATATAAAGGCCGTTTTTTTGCTCAGAATCATCTTGTTCAGTTGTGATGTAAAGATAATTTCATCATTAGAGGAATTTCGCATTACCATTTCCGAGTTTAAACTCGTGAATAACTGAAGATTTCCCTGAAACACATTTTAAAATAACGTGACATAGCCCCTGAAATAAACTTAGAAATACAAGTCATTTACATAAAGCGAATCTCACTATACATGAATTGAAGTTCTTTGTAAGGTACTTTATTTACAATGAGCGATAATTCATAACATGCTCGTTGATATACGTGTCCACAACTTTAAATGAGTCCATTAAAAAAAGAAAATGAGATACAGCCTTTGAGTGGACCAACACCAAATAACAAGTTAACTTGTTCCCACACCTTGTTCTGACAACAAGGTTAAATGGGCTTCATTTCAATGTTCCTCAGAATTGGGATTTCAACACCAACACTCGTTTTTAGTAAAATACTATTCCAAATGTTGTGCTTTCGCACAACACAAGGGCGAAATAGAATAAAACAAAGAATGTTGAAGACAAGCTCATTCTCCCCAAGTGCAAATTAACTTTGATTGCCTTCGAATGGGAAATCTGTATATGATATCAAGATCCAGGTAGAAGATAGTTTTTCTCATCGAACACAAAACCAATTAAAATACATAGGTTTCGTGGTGGATTGGCATTCACGCCAGTGATTAACAGAAACGGTCAAATCCTTAAGGTTTAAGATTTCCCAAGCGATGGCACCCAACAATTTTTTCACGTCTTCACCAATATATTCGGAACGGCGCATGCGCCACTTCACCGAATGACCCTTTGATATGGTGCTGCATGGTCACACCTCATTCCATATTATGCCAAGAAATTAATCTAACCTTCCACATAGTCGCATGTTTAGGGTCTTTCTGCAAGTACCGGAAAGCATTGTGTTTTTGGTCACTTGGGATTAGTCTTTACTTGGAGTTGTTTTGTTTTCTGTCTTAGTTTCTTTTGTTTTACGTCATTTCTGCTCCGGTACCTGCAGAAGCTGCCCATGTTTACGCTCTTTACCTCGTAGGTAAGGTAAGAAAGAGCATGTTCGCCCACAGGAAATGCGCAGGCCAGTACCACATCGCAAATGCACATCACAGCAGTTGCATCTCCTTTAGGAATTATGATTGACGTGGGCACATACTTCAAGTGATCTTACTCCCTCAGGGAGGCATATAAAGCAAAATGAAGAAATATGTATCTTTTTTAAGACTCACTATACTCGTACATGGTGAAGAGGGACGTAAAATACGAGTAACGTATATTCCCTACCAATAATAAATTATAACGTTTTAACTAACCCTTACAATTTTGATATACTTATACTTTCTCTACAGTTATTTGATTATATGATTCTGTACAGACACAGGGACCCAATATGAACGCAATTCCAGTTTGAGCTTCCAAAACTCTAACCGCTGGAGCGCTTCTGATATTGTTTGATTGCACTCTGCGATAAGACGGCCACGTTGGTGCCAAAACAATAGAAACTGTGGCTCAAAATTTGCTTGATAACAGAGTCAAATTCCCACCAACATGGCCGCTGTGACGTCACATGCAACTTTCTTTCATGACAGAATGGATTAGTTTCGAAATGTGCAACAACGAAAGTCGAGTTTCGAGGAAATAAATCGTGTTTTCTCACCAAAAAAAAATAAATAAATAAAAAGGAAACAAGAACAAAAAGAAAGAGTCTAAGTTCAGGGAAATAATTGATTTGTATTTTTTGTTACGCAAAAAGAAAACTTCCTGCCCTACTCTCTTGTTATGTTGTTCTTGCACACTTCGAAATCGGTCAATTGATTCCACATCTGCAGAAAAATTCAACTTCATACTTCACCGGATCAAATACATCTCCCCTTCGTGAAGTCATCTCAACATTAAATATTTGACCACGGTCAATTCACGACACCAAGATATACTGGTTAATCGTCATCCACGGTCCAAACGAAGCTTCCACGGCATCGGTCACGTTGGTCTCCCAAATTAAAGAAATTGCAATTCTGTTAATTTTTGATTTCGCTTGGACATACTGCGCTAGGGATTGTGCCGCATAGAAGCCGCAATTATACCCACACGGCCATATTGGTAGCATACTGGTTTTTTAAAAGAAAAGAATTATTAATTATTGTAAAAAAAAAGGTTTGATCCGTATAGCGATGTTTCTCGTGACTTCGCCCAATGTTATTAATATGCCAACCAGAACCTAATCGGCTGTTGAAACAATGATTTGGTTTTATCAACGGAGTTGATAATGTAAATTGGCCACCGTACAGAGATTCTCCGTTGATAAAACCAAATTTTTGTATACTACTTCACCACCGACGCAGCACCACAGTTTCTTTAGAAACTACCCCTTCATTCATTGTTGAAACAATGCCTTCATTTGTTCCGTAGTTGGCAAATTTGGATATAAAAAGATATGTGACGTCACTGTTTGTAAACAAGAAATATTGCTAAAAGATTCAAGTCGAGCAAAGCATCCGAAACAAAATACAGAATTGATACGCAGATTGCTTAACATACAATAGAGTATAACAAGGTTTCACGTAAAATCATTGGATTTTCTTTTACAGTACGGAAAGCACAGGGGACTTTATCGGACTTTTAGGATTGCAGACCAAGAAGAAAATGAAGCGCCGTTCACACGGGCAAATTTTCCTGCGGTTTGGGGTGCAATTTCCGCTGCGATTTTTACGGGGATTTCATGGCGACACAAAATCGCACGGGTGAAGAGCCGGCGATTTCAGAAATATGCGCTGCTGCGATAAATAAACAATAGAGCGTTTTCACTCACGTGACTAAAATAAATGCTAATTTGATGAAGCAAACGAAACTATTTGCATAAAAATAGAGTTCAATTGCCAGAGGATTAGTTTGGAACACCAACATGGCTGCCGTGACGTCATGTGGAACGCTCTATCGCGTCCGTTTGGCGCGAAAATATGCTCAAATATTTGTCCGCGGACATTGCCTGTTCCGAGAAGCGAACAGTTATGAAAAGCGAAGCTCGAGAAAAACTGTGAACTTTATTTCTTCTTCCGGACCAAAAACGAACCGTTCCCCCGTCGTGAAATTAATTTTAATAGCCAAAGTTTTGGGAAATCGGGGAATAGCATCGGATATTTCCCAGTTTTAGTTGGGGATTGTTTTTACAAACCACCGGAAAATAGCAACAGACATCGTATTGAAAGTAGCAGTGAAATCGCCAGCTGTTCACACGCGCGATCTCGCGTCGCCAGAGATCGCAGCAGAAAGCGCAGCAGAAATCGCACCCCAAATCACAGCAAAAAACACCCGTGTGAACGGGTCAGGAGTTCTGCCTTGATGTTGCCGTGGCATTAGCCTGTGCGGACATCAGTTTAGAAGCCATTAAAAGTGTTTATAACTTAAACACACTTCTCTGCTTCAATTATTCTCTCCTTGATTTATTTTTTTCGTAACCTTTTTTGCTGAAAACACTCTTCCATTTGCAATGAATGGAGTGGCCACAGTTTGATCCATGACCTAACAACGAAGGGGAATGGGTTCTACACTGGGGACCGCACAAACTACTTTGCATCGCTCTTCTCAAAGAACTAACTGTCCTTGTGCAAAGTAGTTTGCGGCGACAATCC
>NC_090892.1:69704154-69756654 GCF_036669925.1 Montipora capricornis | reverse complement strand
AATTGGACATGATAACCAAAGAAGATAGGCCATCATCTGTCACGGGAGTTTCGCAGAGGTTCAGCGACTCCAAATTGTGGAGCTGCTCTGCGACCATGTGAAGGCCTCTGTCTCCAAACTGAAAAAAAGGAGGATCATTTGGGTTAATCACTCACGTCGTGAACCAAAGAGAGCAACATCATCTCCCGCGCCTGCGTTTCGAAAAATCGTCGGGCGTTTTTCTTTATTGTAAAACCTTTCGAGGCGTTCATTAAAACAAAACAAAACCTTTTTTTTTCTCTTGAAATCTTTTTAACGACCAGGGCCCAGTAGTTCAAAGCCTGATTAAGATAATCCTGGACTACTACACAAACTTCAATTGCAATTTATTAACTGATCAAAAAGTTACCGCAAGTTTTCTAGCAGTCAATAGGCCATTTTACAGTTGTTTGCTCAGTGACCTAGCCTATGAATGGCTTCGAGGCTGCCGGTGACAGACCTCACTGCTTTTATCATGAAAATTGTGTTGTTGTAATGCTAATTAGTCTTAATTAACATGAGAAAAGCACAAAGGTTTGTATCAAAACAGGGTCACCGACAGCCTCGCTTCCATTCTTAGGCCAGGTAACTTAGCTATAACTGTAAAATGGTCTATTTTGACTGAAAACTTTCATTTTCCTTCAGCATAAAATTACATTGTTAAGGCTTTTACGACGGACAAGATTCAAGTGTTGATATGCTTTTGAAGGACTGGGGCAGGCTCGTAGTTTAACAGATGATTTTTTTTCCTTTGCGCCCGGAATGTTTGAGAGCACAGTTAAGAGAACCGGACCCCAAATGTTTGTCAGGATTTGTTCAGTACTCGAACAAAAGCCTGTTGAACCAATGGGAAGCTGAACAAAGAAACAGCTGAGCTAACGCACGTTGACCGAAGCAATAAATTAAATTATTCTCTAGGAACAGACATTTTTGTCATTTTCCACGACGAATGAGGATGAACCAGGGAATGAACGCCGCGCAAAATTACAATAGAATTGGTCACATGGAAGTCAGCTGTATGTCAATGCTATTGAAATTACTTGTTTTCTAAGTACTCCACAAACCTGAGTTGACCACAGATTCAAATGCAAAAGCGCCGGAAGTTGAACCAGGTACTCGGCACATGCACTGGTCACGTGCGTGAAGGCCAAATTAAGGCTCTTCAGATTGCCAAATGAACCTGACTTTAGGAGCCGAGCAAGATCGTCGTCCTGAAAGACACAACGGAAGACACACTTCTTGTCAACAAGAACTGGAGCTCGAGAATGTCAAATAGCCATGGTTAAGGCAAGTTATACTTACAGTTGATTTTGTTGGTAAAGTAAGAACCGTAGGTCCACCTTTCTCCTGCTGTTGATGAAAGACGGAAAGTCAATATTCGAATTGCCGGGTCATATAATATTTGTTGGATAAGTAATAAAGAAAAGTACTTACCATTTGCCTGAATTTGGCCTTCCTGCAAAATAATAAAATGTTTTTGTTTTAGCGGAAGTGCCAATTTGAAAGGGTTTTGAAAATAATGGCCTTTTACGTTTTGAAGTATATTTGAGTTATTAGCAAATTGATGACGTCATCAGTGGTTCCACTGGAAGATGGATCACAAAATCATGAATATCTCTCAAATTGTCACAGCTATATTATTCAAACTTGTCATGAGTAATAACCCTTAAGAAAAGTGCAAGACGGTGTAGAGTATGACACTACCATGGCAACACTTTTGGCTCCAGTCCCTTTTGGTTGTAAAGGAAAGATCTCAATGTCCTCTCAAATCAGGAAAGACAGTCCTGCTCCAAACACACAAAGAGCCCATTTTGCCGTAGGTCTACTAATTAACTCATTGACAGTGAATGATATTGGTTTAGACAAAAAGTGGGAACACCAGTTCCACACAAACTTGGTCTGGAAGCGAAACTGTTGCTATGGCAACTGCACAATGGGTGTCATTTTATGCAATGACTGATGTACATTACTTGTACCAAGTTTGAAGAAAACCGCTTTAATATTTCTGAGGATATTCTATATTTTGTGATTTGTTTTCCTTTGGAACCACTGATGACCTCATCAGTTTTTACACGAAAACTGTATACCCGTAAAATTTCGAAAATAAGCACCTCCAAATATCAGCCCCCAAAGCGGTAACGCAAAAAACCCTCCGTTAAATCGCTCCTCCAAATATAAGCCTCCCGAGGGCTTGTACTTGGAAAATTGCCATCAAATACAGAGTAAAACAAAGCAAAAAATCGGTAAATTTACTTCCAACTATAAGGCTAGCCCAATCGATTTTGAAACACAAATTTCCCTCCGAATATAAGCCCCTCCAAAAATAAGCCCCTCGAAAAGGGCCTTTGAAAAATATAAACCCCAGGGGTTATTTTCGGAATTTACGGTATCTCCAGAACGATAGAAGATATTTTAAAAATGAAAACACCATGTTTCTTTTCTTCAAAAGTCTTTCAAATACGTTTTAGTTATTTTTTATTTCATAGGCACTTGAGCAGTAACGAAAGTCCTGAAAAGTTCACGCTTGAAGATTTCAAGACTGAACTTGCATGTTTTACTTCCTCTATTGCTCAAGTAACGTTCGTAACCGAGAAGATCTAATATCTTAAACATGGTTATTTTCCGCAGTTCAAGTATACATTATTATGTCTCTTGTACATAGTCTCACCATATTTACGAAACTTGTGTAGTGAGTAAAAGACAACTTTACACCAGGGTTAAGTGGCAAAAAGCAGATAATTCGACTTACTTCAAACAAAGCGCCTCGTAACACGCTTTGCCCTCTTCAGTGCTCTCCAATGTTGATATAATCTGTAATTTTTCGTTCTCATCCTGAAGGACCTCGACTTCTAACATGAACGAGAGTGTCTGTTAAAAAATAGAGAGAGACTATGAACACAGCTGCCAATGATCTTTCTTCTCTCTTCTGTCCTCGTATTTTGGAACCCCCCGTTCTCTACATTTTTTCGAAGAATTAACAAGGCAAATAATGACTATGCTGTTACACTCTAGTATGTCACCCCTCACTAAAAAAACCTTTTTCGCTTTTGCCTTCCTCCTACCTGAGTAACGTTCCCCAAGCGAAACAAAAATAGTGTTTCAATGTTAAGTTAAACGATTATCAACGAAGCATATATCACACTTCTTTGAATTTAAAGATTTCCTTAAAGTTAAGTTTTGACTAAAACAGTGTTTTCATGCACTGACCTGGATAAAACTGCTTTCTCCTCTTAATGCAAGGAGCATGAAAGGACCAAGCATGGAATCTTTCAGCTCCAAAAGAGCCTTCTTTCTTCTCCCACAACAATCTAGAAGCCTGGACATCTAAGAAAAATGGTTTGAAAAAATGGCACAACATTTAACTAAAATTCATTGTAGCTTCACAACACATTTTCAAGACTCAGTTTTAACCACTTGAGCACATTGTTTAGGTACAACGCGTTCAAAAAAAAAAACGAATTCAACCATGATCTTTCACCTATCTTTTGCATCTCCAGATTGTAATCAAGGAAAGAATACGTTACTTCTCTGTCACGTGACTCTACCGCTTTTTGTTGCTGACGTCAAAGTTACTGTCAAGCAGCGCAGCCTATAGTTTTAATTGCATAATTTTGGTGTACAAACTATCCCCTTTAAATAACAAAAATGTAGAACAATTTATCGGAAAATAATACAGCTAAAAACGTACACAAAGCCCCTTACCCACAGATATAAATTATGATCTTGAAAACAACGACTCAAGAACCGTTTTGAGTCAACGTCGTTTTAAGCTGAGTAATTTTTCCATAAACTATGTAAGACAGTGTTCCATATGCTGAAGACTTTCTACCTATCAGGTATTTTTTCAAGTGTTACTTTAAAACCCTCTCGTTTAGCCACCGCAAAATGTACCCTGAGCCGATGAAATAACGCGCGTGATTAGTATCAATACAGGCATCAATGGGGTAAGATTGGCCCATTATATCTCTTAAAGGGAAACTGTCACGGAGTGACATGCGCAATAGATATCCTATAGATTCGAATATATTCGATATATATGCGTTTCCAGCATTTCGACCATTCCTTTCTTGCTCTTTTAGGGGAATCGAAGAGTCGTTTTCGCCCAGAGTTTCTTCCTTTACCTCCATGGCTGCCGCCACTCGTGGACGCCATTTTGAATTTAGCGCTTCAAACTTGAAAAAGTCAGGCTGAACTTTGGGATTGTTGGGATTCGAAAAGCTGGCCCACGCGCGTCCGTGACAGTGTCCCTTTAAGCAAGCAAGGTGACTTATGTTTTTTATGGTAGTTCTCAAAACAGGGATTAGCAGGGAACATTCAGGGAAAGTTTCAAGAAAATCGTTCGGAATTTTTTTTTTTTCTGAGGAATCACCTTAAGATCTAAGACGGCGACGGCGAAGAACCATAAAACAGTAACTTGATTGGTTAAAAGTGTAAAATAATCGTGCTGCAAGTGCGGCACGTGTTTTGCGATACTATGCAAAATAACGATGTGTAATCACCAAATTTGAAGTTTTAGGACAACGCGAGCATACAAATGCGAAACTTTTCTTATCTATTCTTAGTCTGAAACCGCTGGTACCAATTTGTTTTGAGGATGGTTCGTCCACATTGCACGACGTGAACAGGATGAAATAGTCGCGAACGACTTGCGATAGTTCAAAGTTATATTTTGAGGTGACGTTTTCATCCACGTCGCTGTCGTAGATCATGAGGTCCGCATTTATATCGACTGAATGGAATTACAGTTATTACAAGGACCAGAAATCGCGCCTCCCTGAAATACGCACCCGTCGAATTTACGGCTTTCTTTTCTACGACTGAAGAGCCTAAATCAACTCTTAGATTTTTGCAGTTGTCCAAATTATAGTTTGTGTTTTACTACTTTTCCTTCCTGAAATTCACGTTTCAAATGGTTTTAACTGATAGCTGACTAGTTGTAGCAAGGTAGGGCGGTAGGCTTCGACACCGGGCTGACGTCATAAACTACAATCTCGGACAGTGACACAAAATCGCCTTCATTTTTACACACCCCTACTTACTCTCCCCTTCCCCCCTCCCTTCCCCCCTCAGTCAATGTTACTGAGTATTGTCATATGTTCTACAGTATATTTCCGACCAACAACAGTCAACATTGAGTTTGGGGGGAGGGGAAAGGGCGGCTTTTAAGCGGAACGCTTGGACAAGTTGTTGGAGTACCAAAAATGTCGCTTTGTCTCAACAGATTTTGTCCGATAGTGTAGTTTGCAGCGCTGATTTCAAAGAAATACTTCAACGCATACTTGATAATTTATGATGTAAACCTGCTAATGTTGGTGTTAGTTTAAGAAGCGCGAAAACGAGGCTTTCGCGTCAAAACACGAACTTCTCATCGAAGGAATGTCTGATTTCTCGATTCTTGACTATTCCCTTCGCTTTTTTGCGAGTAATTTGAGGTTTATCTGGCCTAATTTTATCGTGGAGAGTATGGCAAGGCACTGTATTGCATATGGTTCCGTTAAAAGAAGTAACAACACCGAACAATAGAGGGCAGCTGTCGTTTCTCTTCTTCCGAGAAAAACGTAAATTCTAGATAGGAAATCACATTTCGCATTTCGCGCACTAAATTTTTTACTCTTCTCCATATCTGATTGAATGTTGCCCGAAAGCCTCACTTCCGCCCGCTCTGAAACGAACACCACTTAACCGAGGGCTCAACTGTAATAACAGCTATTACAAGTTGCTTTTAAGAGCCTACAAAACGGCGGATTTGAAAAAAGGTTTTAAGGCAAAAATAACATTCTGATAGTGAGTGAAAGGTTACGTTTCGGACAAGTGCAAGCGGCCATTTTTAAGGAAGAGTTCCAACCTCGTTCCCAGGTTCTCTCTTGTAAATGGAAGAGTTGTTGGGTTGAAGTACAACAGCCCTTTTGACGGTTAGTTTTTGTCATTTGCATTACAATTCAATCTAGCATGTATGTGAGGCAATTTCGGGCTATTTTGTAGTTTTAACCCGAGATTGCCTCGCATCCACGTTATACTACATTGTAATGCAAATCAGAAAACTAATCGTGAAAAGGGCTACAGACTTTATTCATAATTGGAGGTCAATTTATAATTCTTTTGTCGAAGTGCAAATTAGCCTACCAAGCCTCGATACCATACAGTGATTTGAAAAGAATTCTTTATCTAAAATGAGGCTTGGTAGGCTAATTTGCACGTGGACAAAAGAATTATCAATGTGACCGCCATTTACGAATAAGGTCTATTGTTTGTATATTTTTTTAAGAAGAGTTTTCAAGGCGTCTACTTTGCTTTTGTACACGAAAATCTTGAACTTACTACATGAGAAAAAAAATGTCCTTCGTCGAAACATGATACTCCTCCTGGACATATAATGTCTATCCATCCATCTTTCCCTTTTCTCACTGGAAGTATTGACTGATGAACCTGTCAAGAGTTAAAGAGATGACTTAGCACTGAAGGCAAATATTAAAAATACACAGAACATTTCGAATCCTGACAGTGTTGTTCAGTTGTTTTCAGTTGAGCGATAAAAAGAATTTCGCATATGATTTGGGCTTGTATTGTCATGGTAAAGGTAAAACGTTAAGTCACTTTATTTATGCGCGGTGGCCTTATGGACAGTGCGCTCGACTCCGGATCGAGTGGTCCGGGTTATGGGTTCGGGTTCAGGTTCAAGTTCGGGTCCTGGCCGGGGACATTGTGTTGTGTTCTTGGCCAAGACACTTTACTCTCACGGTACCTCTCTCTACCCAGGTGTATAAATGGATACCGGCGAGTTTAATGCTGGGAATAGCACTGCGATGGACTGGCATCCCGTCCAGGGGGGAGTAGAAATACTCCTAATCGCTTCATGCTACAGAAACCGGGATAAGCTCCGGCCTACGAGCTGTTCATTCGTACAAGAATGAACAGCTCAAGATTACAAGGTGAAAATAATGAAGTTTGAGGCGAAGGGTGACTTAAGCATTGGCAATTTTTGAATATCTTCTGTTTCTCTGTCCAAAAGAGGGAAATGATCATTCATTACCAAAATGTTGTTTGAGGTCAAAATTATATGTTAAGTACCGGTACTTGACAAAATGTCTCAGTGAAAATGAATGATAAATGTTACGATTGTAGCTGAATGTTTTGACAGATATTGTTAGTTCGATATGTGTTACATGTGGCCATTTGTGCAAAAAAAATATCATTAATAATTCATGAGCCTAACAGCCAATCAAAACACCGATAAAACGTCACGTGCATGAGCTTTAAACCTAATTAGAATTCTTTATATAAAGAATAGTAATAAGGCACGGCTTGTTTTTCTTCTACGCTTTTAACTTCCCCTCTCATTTTGAACCTTCGTTCTGACCCCCGAGGCACACACTTTTTGTGGAGTGTTTTCGAAGCAGTTCAATTTACTCGAATGTCGTGTTTTATCGCGTCCAAAAGCACTCGGCTTCTTCTCGTGGTTTTAAACCCGATAAAACACCCCTGCTCGTTTTTTAAGCATCGCATAAAGAGGCATCTTAATAACAAAGGTCTGGCCAGTGTTTCCATGTCGGTCTAAACACCAACTGGACTTATATTTGCTCCTCCGTCTCTCCTCACAAATGTGTATCAAAGGGTTCTGTCAACATCCTTTACTCTCAGTTGCTACAGGCAACAGAAGCTAACAGAAACCGGGATATAAGCCCCTACAGTGCGAGCCAAAGAAGATCCAACTTTTTTATACTTCCACGCGCAAACAAACGTTGTTTATCCTCTGTCACTTTAAACTTGATATCAAATGAGTTGAAAATCGGCCCCCAATGAAAGCATCAAACCTCTACGTTTCATAAGTTAGACATTAATAAGCTTAATACGGTACCGCCCGAAAAATATTTACTCATTTGCCGCTTCTTAACTCGGCAAGAACGCGGAGTGCCGAAATTTCTCCGAGGTTTTGCCTAGGTTTATCACAGCAACCAATACCGCGGTAAACGGCAAGGCGCGGTTAAGTAGAATAGTCTGACTCAACTTTTGTTTCAAGTTCATTAACTTGAAAAGATCTGCCTACATCCACGATTCTACACTTTTTTTAATAAGCGGTTTCATGCTCGCTCTTTCCAGCGCCTCCTTTGAGCTAACATGGGGAAAATTTGTAATGATGATGGTGATAAACTGCGGAAAAGGAGGGTGAAAGGAGAAGAGCAAGACCCAAGACAATGCGGCAATGAACAATAATTTATACAAAGATCGGAAATCGGCAGGGTGAAACGCATGGAAGGAAGCAAGGATAATCGCAGCAGTCTGACAGTGAAGAGCTCTGTGAATGCCCTACGTGCAAACGAGGCATGAGGAGGATGGGTAACAGGTACCCAGACCACAACTTAAATTCAGATGCATTTTACCTCACAGCGCTGATCCTCGGCAAAGGCTTTGATGACTCCACTGATGTATCTAAAAAAATATCAACTGCAGTAGTTTAGTAATAGGGATAATAATTATTAACTAAAACCCATGAATGCATGAGAGTTTCCAGTAATTTTTCAAATAACTAAATACAGAAAACACTTACAATACGAATGTCTCATTTTTCAGAGCTCTGAAAGACAAAAATTCAAACAAGTTAGTTAACTGTGTGGTGTGGGTGGGTGTGTGTGTGTGTGAAGTGGTGGGGGGAGTGGTTTGGTTGGGAGTTGTCATTGATAATGTTGATGATGATGATGATGATGACGATGACTACTGATAAGGAAAAAAACAGCAACAACAACAACATGTTGATCTAATACTCACTCTTTAGGAAAGGGAATTGGTTGCAGAAGTGTAGACAGACTGGGTCTCCAGTCTTCAAACTGAGCACTGAAATGGTGTCAGGAAAAGGACTTCATTACAAGAACTTCATTACAAGGTACGAATAATTTTTATTTCGTTTTGATTTTGTGACTTTCATTTTTTTTCGTAACATTCTTACATTGTGTCCATGACTGTCATAAAACATAGAAGGAACTTTGTGTTGATTTCATCATACTTAACAAGCCTGAAAATGACAAAAGAAAAGATGAAAAAAAAATGCAAACAAATAATCACTAAAACAGTGGGATGTGATTTTGCAAGCTAGTTGGCAGATACTTTAAGAACTTTTATTCAGTTGGGCTGTACATTTCTTGCGAGTTGTTTCTTCTTGGTTGCTGACAAAATGAACCTCAGCATAATAAGGAAATTCAACCAATGGCAAAAACAAAACGAGATGAAAAAGAAAAAAGGGTGCACATTTTCTCTCCCTTTCCTAAGGGTTTGTTAGGAGAGCACGAGTGCTCTACTAATTGGGGAGACCACAATTCAACTGAAATCAGAATAAATCAAATAAAATGTTGGTTTTTGAGGCAAGGGGAAAACTGGAGTACCCGCGAAAAACCTCTTGGAGCAGAGTAGAGAACCAACAAACTCAACCCAAATATGGCATCAAATCCAGGAATTGATGCCAGGCCACATTGGCTGAAGGTGTGAGCTCTCACCACTGCACCAGTCCCCCTCCCCTATCTTTTTGAGGTTTTTGGTGGACAGCTGCTCAAAAGCTGCAAAATGGTAATTTTCACAAAAAGGTCCGTTGTGAGGCTGATTCCAATGTTCTTGATAACTTTCACACACCACACGTATATACAGAGAACAAACTTACAATTTGTCACTTTGGTCAAATGTGGAGTATACAGCAGACAGAACAACAGCCACAAGATTTGGTAGAACACGAGGATGTGGGCAAGCAGCACCTGGGCTGTGAACACTGAAAAAAATGGGTATGAAAAAAATTGAGCACAGGTTCACATTGACTGCCTTCCTTCAGGCATTCAACACTCCTAAAAACCCCATTTTCCCTTGAAAACATTACCCTACAGCCCAACGCATCCAGTTTGGCAAACATAAAAGGAAAGATACCCATTGTGTGGTAGTCTGTCTGTGGTCAAGGGGTAGAAGACACGTACTTCTGACAGTTCATATATTTCTATCAATCAGCCACACTCAAATGTATGAGAACTGAAAAGAAAGAGGTCCTCTAAGTGGAAACCTTTGACAGTAACAAACAGGAAGCCATTTCCTCCAATCTAAAGCCAAGAATGTTCTTCCAAGATCTGAGACATGCAATCCATGATTACAGTAGTTGTTAGAGGGTTTGGTTGTTTAAGTGTGGATACATGTAAATGTGCCAAAAATCTTATGAAAACAACAGTAAATTTTCCGTTTTTCTCCCCTTAAAATAACATTAGTGACCTTCAGATTGGAGTACACTGATGACTAGGAGTACAAGTTCTCAGTTCTGAGCACGGGCAACACTTGTACTTGTAGTCGTTCTCGTACTCCAATCTGAAGGATGCTATTATTTCAAAGTGACAAAAACGGAACGTTTGGAAAATTAACAAACAAGTTACGATAGGGACAGCAGTTTTTGTGTTAGGGCACTTTGTTCTTATGAGTGCACTACACTCTACATGTATGTCAGCGGGTTTGTAAAGAGTGAGTGATTGAGTGAGTGAGTGTTGAAGACCGTGGTGGCAAATAGGCTCATAGCCAGTGTATAACTCACGAACATAAACAGCTCTGCTGGAAGCAAGCTGGAGTTTCAACAAAATGAGCTCCAAAATCGGCCAGGATTTGTGACGCTGATGAATAATAAAGCAGCTGCTGTTTCCAAAACGATGGAATTACCTCGTGATGAATAACCTCGTCTAGGAGAGGGAATTTTTGACTTTGCAGAAACAATGGTCAACAACCTCAAGATTTGGGCTATTGTGATCTTTGTGTTGATTTTGCATATTTCTTGTCAATCTTTAAAACACTTGAAAGAAGAAAAACAAAAATCCCGAGTCTTGCCATCATTTTGACACAGATGTATCCTTTGTTTCGCAAGTAAACATGCGAGGTAACTTGATCACGGTGCCCGCTGAATTTGATGAATTTGAATTTGACTTTCAATTTTGCGATTCACTTGTGCAGCCAAAAGTACAATAGGAAAATTGATCATAGTAAAAATTTCCCAAAGTGTTTTTCGCTGATGGTAACTTTTTATATTCTCGGTTCAAAATTTAAGTTGCTTTCATGTCGCAAATTTTGTTGTTGATGGCAAAATATTTTATTATCGATCGACACTTTCTGCAAACTTCTTCTTCTCTTCCTAAAAACTGTGTATCAATATTTATTTACTTTTGCACCAGTATTTCTGACAGCAAGTCCTATATTTTGAGGTCACCTATCCAAATACTAACCCCGCCTGACAGGGCTTAACTTCAGTGAACTTTTGCCTTACAAAGCTGTCAGAGGCTCAGAGTGCAGGCTCAAACTTGTGGTGAAAAAGAAGTAGTAAGGCAACTTGAAAATGATGAAACATGTCAGCCTCGAAGCCAATGTTTCCCGATTATCTTTTATTTTCTTCAATCTTTCTGGGATTTAGTATTTTACTAGTAACCACATGTCTTCTCAGGGGGCTATTTACTAAGACATCTACCATGACACTATAATGATATATGGTCCCAAAACAATATCGTGCTATAACAACATGTACTATTAGAACTACATATTACGCAAAGATAACTTGAATCTCCTGGAAGACAACACAGCTCAGTTGACACGATACAGCACTGTGTTACTGCACTACCACATGTACACATTGCATGCCTTTTTTTCTAACAAGGAAGAGCAATGTGTCAACACTGGAGAGTTAATAAGTAACTCTATGTACAAGAGTAGAAGAATCAGTCCTTTCCCCTCATTTGTATCCACCATCT
The DNA here is from genome assembly GCF_036669925.1 of Montipora capricornis. Classification (NCBI taxonomy): domain Eukaryota; kingdom Metazoa; phylum Cnidaria; class Anthozoa; order Scleractinia; family Acroporidae; genus Montipora; species Montipora capricornis. The sequence continues at coordinate 69,744,889 of NC_090892.1, read as the reverse complement.
CGTGGAATTCATATGCCACCATTAAAACTGGAGAACCAATGAAATCATAGAACTAATTATTCAAAGCAGCTCTGAACACAGGTATCTAAATACAAAGCAGGGATCCACATTCGCAGTCATCCGGTCATCCCAGACGACTAAAAAACTCGTCTGGGAGAGTATAAGAACTCCAAAGGTCATCCGTTGGACCAGTGATGTTTTAATAACTATTTTTTCATGAATGCCATCAAATGCTATGGTACAAAATGTACTTTTGTTCTGACCGCTTTTCATTCAATCGAAACTTCCAGAAAATGAGGAATAAAAATGCAGCTTTTCTCAGCAATGAAATCGCAAGTTTGGGTACCATCTTTGACCACACGGTATTTTCCATGAAACTACTGCAGGCTCGATTTTCATGTCTCTCACCACTAGCATGGTTGTTAGCAAGTCATTTAGCAAAGAGCAAAGGGTGACTCGTGGTGGCATTAGTTACAAGGTGTTTCGCCACCTCCGGCAAAAAGGAAAACAAGTGGAGCAGAACCTGCTGCTTACGAACAGGAAAAACACAAAATCTTGATAGCATATAAAAGGAAGACACTAGACGAGAGCGTCGAAACTTTGGGTCTTTGAATTGTAACTTTGTAAGCTACATTCAAGTACATTTTGCCGTGGCAGATATGGACCACTGTAAGTCGGGTTCCCAAGGTGCAAATAACATAATACTCTAGAGTCAAAATTTGTAATTTCTGACAAGACAGTAAAATAAAACATGAATGCTCAAGTTACACGTAAGTTTATCAACCATTTACTATACTTCCGTATTTTTGCCCAGGCAAGTAGATCATAAGACGTACTTCCCCTGCTGATGACTTTGATAAACTATGAATATGGATCCCTGCAAAGAACGCAAAACTAACAAAACTACTGTAGTGTAAATTTATAATCCTTCAAATTTACTAACCTCTCAACAAAATCTCTAACAACATCTGCATCTTCATCTTTACAGAACAGTGTATAAACGTAATCTTGAACAAACATTCTGAGATGAGGATACTTGCCGAAATCCTGTTCAGGGCAAGAAAATTTGGTCAGCCAAAAAATAAAGGAAATGAACGTTTTTTATGTCTATTATCCTGCCAATAGCTAGTGATGATGAAGGGGTTTCAAAATAAATTATTTTGAAGTTGTTGGCTACATTGAGAGGAGTAACCAACTGCATGTCACTGCCAAAAATAATAATTTTAATCTTAAATTACTTCAATTTCGGGGGAAAAGTTGCAGACTTCTCAAAGTGACGTAGCCACATTTTTTGTTGGCTACTGCTTCTTATTGAAACCACAGCCATAAATAACAATATTGGATTCGATTTTTCCCTGCAAATTCATGTAATGTTTAAAAAATGAGCAGCAGTGTTTTAGTGGGGTTTAAAACACGAGGTGTAGCAGAGTGTTTTTAGACCAATAAGACATGTGATGCATGTTTTTTTGAATGGCTTAAAAAACATTCCACAAAAAACGTCTCCCTCTGGAGACGAAAATTGTGAAAGGAGAATATTAGCATACAAGAAAAACAAGCTATGCCTTATTAGTACTCTTAATAGTTATTAAGAATGAATGAATTGCTAATGAGTTTTTGAAGGCAAAATAAAAAGGAAATGTACAGTAAGACCTTGGGATCAACTTTAGGTAGGAAAACACTCCCAAAAAGTTATATCTGTTTAATATATAGGCCACTTCGGAAAATACCATAATACTCTTTGTTTGTCCCCCCAAATTTTGCATAAGCATTGTTTCCAGTTTCTCGTGGGACTTAAAATGGTCCCAAGAGAAAACAAAAACAAAGCTTATGCAAAATTTGGGGGGACAAAAAAAAAGAGTATTATGGTATTTTCCAAAGTGGCCTATAGAAAACAATTATCCCAGCAGCTGGGAAGGTAAATCATGGAACTACCGTAAAATTCCCCCCCGGGAGCTTGTACTTGAAAAATTGCCCTCAAATACAAAGTAAAACAAAGCAAAAACAGTAAATTTACTTCCAACTATAAGGCTAGCCAAATCGATTTGGAAACACAACTTTCCCTCTGTAGATAAGCCCCTCCGAATGTAAGCCCCTCTAAAAATAAGCCCCTCAAAAAGGGCCTTTGAAATATGTAAGCCACAGGGCTTATTTTCAGAATTTTACATTACCCTGGAAGAGTCAGGTCTCAAAAAGTGACAGTATGTACTTTACAGTACAAAAGAAACAAGAAGTTGGCTTCCATAGAAGGATGACTTTTCTGGTACAGTCATTTCCATTTATTTCCTTTGAAAGGAAAGATTACACTCTTGGTCAGGTGACACTTTCTCATATGAACACTCATCTTTAGCTTTTGCTTTGGATAGCACTATGCTGTTAACAAAACCAAAACAACAATGACAACAATGGCTTAAATTACCATGTTGTGCTTAAGAATTCTGTGAACAGCTGGAAGGAAGGCATCCAACACTTCATTATTGAACAACTGGCCTTTACAGTGCTGAAAAGAACCAAAACACCATAAACTTATTTATTTTTCATCCATTCCTAGCCATAACGGTACATGTACAGTGTTTCCATCACCTCTGAAGGTAGTATCACTGGAAACTGACCATGCACCCCTTGCCCTGCCCTCCCCTCCCTTCTCCCATTTCCTTACCCCCCCCCCCCTCCCTTCTCTCTGTCAGTGCAAAGTATCACAGGGAATTGAAACAAAACCTACAAGGATAAGAAAAAGTCAGACTACGAACTACTGTAACTCTGATCCCAGTTCCAGCTGGAAGATTGGCAGGCTATCCATTCATGACCCAAACTCACTCGCTCCAAATAGAATTAAATAATGCAGTAATGAGAGCATTTAAATCTGGAGGTAACCTGCGATCAGGCCCATTTTTAGATTCGCCCATATGTTCTCTTATGTCTTCGCTCGCTAAAATTGGGCCTGACCAAAAGTCTCTCAAGAATTCCGGACAGTCAGCCAAATTTTGGCCGACCAAACTTGTGATCTGATTGGCTGTTGAAACGCCGGAAGTGAAAATGCCATCGTGATTGTGCGGAGCTCTCGCGAAGTCCTAGAGACTAATCCGCCATAAGTGTACGAAAAAATTTGCTGCCTTTTGTTCTTACAATGACGTGAACGGTGCAACTTGATTTAATTTGTATAAATGGAGATATGCCATCTGAAACATTTCATTGCTTGTCCAGAATCGGGTTTGAATCTCTAAAAAGGGTGAAATTAGCGATTCCGTTGTCGAGCTCTGTGGCCATGTGGTTGAAAATACTTTGGCACAAACTTCCCTGATGTTTTTGTTTTTCTGGTTCTTTCAAATGGCAATGAAAGCCGATGCATATTGGTTTCCTGGATGAGACAAAGGACATATATATCAACACGAGGAGATGCTAATAAAATCGCAAGTTACACGAATGCATGTTTTGAATATCTTTGTATCACTTACTGTACACGACACAGTTTGTTTGCACAATTTGGAGTCAAGATTGCTTCATAATATTTCCAGTTGATTTAACTTAAAACTCGCACTCTAGAAACTAAAATGGCATGTTTCCAGAAAGACCAATTATACAAAAATAAAAGAAACTTTGCTGTTCGTACTCCATCAAAAAATTAACGGCCAAATTTATTATGATTTTACTGCGCGCAACTTCTAGAAATACACTGCAACTGAAGATATTACCCGGAAAAATCACCAAAGAAACCTTCATGGGAAACACGTTAAAGGAATAATGTATTTCTCCTTTTTTTTTCTTTAGAAATCTATTGCCAAACCATCCAACGACAAAATGCTAGGTTATCTCAATTACAAATTAAGATGTCAAGCTTAAAAGATTGCACATTCAGTGAAGTTCGGAGGAAGAATTACGCCGGCCTTTGCCGCAATATAGTCGTCGAAAAGGTACAGAAAGTAACATTCCCCATGCTTTAAATGTGTTTCTCTCAAATTAAAGCCAACGGTAACTTTCGAATTCGTTTACAATATTCCTCCCACGGTAATCAACTCTGGTCAAAACAAAATAGCGTGAATCTGCCGTTCACGCGTGTATTGGTGTAATGGAAGTAAATTTGATTGGCCGATGAAGGACATGTCAATCAATCAAAAATAGTGGGCAGAAGGAATTTCGAAGAGGAATTTGGTCAGGCTCTATTTTTCGTTTCGCCAACTCCACATTCCGTACCACGCGAAACTAATAAAATAGAGCCTGATCGCAGGTTAATCTGGAGGTGAAGTCAAACACGGGCTGACTTTGTGTCAGTTCATCATCCTGATAGTAACAAGGAATTTCACCCATCTTTGCTTTAATACTATTGCAAGTATTATATTTAACAATCATTAATATTTGCTGAAGGGAAGGTGAATATCGGTGAATAACAATCAAGATAAAGTCAACGTTTTTATTCAGTATAATTACATGCATGTAATTATACATTGTCATTATTTGAAAAAATTAAACAAATTATTGATTTCTTCAACTGTCACCTCAACAAAACAGCTTGCTGCCACTTTGAAGAAACCACTTACATGTAGGTGATAATTAGGCTGCATAATAATCACCTTAAGTGCAAGCAGACAGTGTAGAATTTACAATAATCACCTATGTGCAATTATACTAAATCGAGGATATGTATGAATTTTTTGTATGAGTGGCCAGAACAATAAACAAGAACATAAACTTTGTATCTTTGAGCTAACATGTAATTTTCTTTTTCTTATATGTTCAATCAATACACATGGTACAGATTGAAAAGCAAGCTTTAATAAAAATATTATATGTAATAAAATTATATACAAAAAAGGGCTGGAATCATGACGTCATTGCTCAAAATTAATTATGACCACTTGTGTTAAAATACAAAAAATACACCACTCTGTCCCTGAATACAGTGGTGGTATTGATTCTACAAGTGTTTTAATTCCCGGTAAAGCACACCTGTCCATATAACAAAAAGTGTTGTTGCAATAGTCAGTTATGAAGCACAAGTTGTGTAGTGGATATCGCTTGCACATTGCATTTCGGTGCTCTGAGTTCAAATCCTAGCTTGTGCGCTCCAAAGTTCACTTACCTTTCAATCCATTTGTGGTGGGTGAAATGAGTATCAGTATTACTGGGGACAAGTTGTCCATGCAGTGGCGCCCACCCCTCCCTGCCGTAAGTTATGGTTGAAGCCATAAGTTGCGGTAGAAGGTAAAGAAAAAAGAACCTTTGGGTTGCCTTTGACTGTGGTTGGCTTAATAGTAAGTATTTTACCTTGCTAAAGAAAGCACACACTTCTGGGGATGGTTGGACATATTCCAGGACAGGTGCAAGTGTCTTAAGAAAGAAAAACACAGTTTTTTGAAATTTACAACTAGAAGATAGCAATCTTAACAAAAACACATGAAATGTATCACTGTCCTAGATTTACATGTATTATATACATTAAATTCCAATACAAATTTTACTTATTTTGTAAATTCTTCAAATCTTGGTTCCACAAGACTACTCAAACAGACAACTAAGAATTCTTTCATACTCTTGCCAGGTTTTTTTTATCTCAAGTTCCACAACCATTGAAATCAACTTCACCTTAAATTACCCTCTTGAGAATGAGTGATTTTACTCTGTGGAATGCCAGACAATTTTACTAGTCAATGGAGGCCCTCTTTGGGATAAACTATTTCAAAACTCATCTTTTCAAAAAACAGCGAAGTTCCAATGCTGGGCCATCTAACAGAAAAATGTTGGTCACATCATGGATAGTTATAATAATATTCCTGACCAAGTACTAACCACTATAAGTTTTTCTTGTTCGTCATCCGTTAATGAAACAAAGTGCTGCAAATAAATATACATGTAAGTGCTAATGTGTGTAAAACTGCAAGAAATTTAACAATCTGTAATCATGACTGTAATTTAGTATGGTTAAGTTCAGCAGATTCATGGAATTGGTAGAGATTAATCTGCACGTTTACATAAAAACTTCAGTTGCAATAAAAGTAAGTAGTTGAATAATAATAAAGTATTCTCGTTTTTCTCACAATGTGGTCACTTGTGATGTAGATCGCGACATCATGAGACAAACGAGAATACTTTATTATTACTGTTCTTCACCACAATGAATAAAAAGTCTCCGCTTACGAGCCAGAAGGCCCATCAGGCGGGCACTTATCTCCAGTTTCATTAGCATGAAGCGACTAGGGGTATTTCTACTCCCCCCTGGATGGGATGCTGGTCCATCGCAGGGTTACCCCCAGCATTTCGCCAGTACCCTTTTATACACCTGGGTGGAGAGGCACCGTGAGAGTAAAGTGTCTTGTCTAAGAACACAAGACAATGTCCCCAGCAACCTTTTTTACTACATTAAGTAATTGAAGTTGCAAAAAAAGTACCGGTAAGTACTCTGCCATCAAGTTGCAAGTACTAAGGTTCAAGGCATTGGCCTTGCGCACGGTATTGGTGTTCAAGGCCATTACAAAATATGTAATGCTAAATTAAGCGCTTGATTTCCAGAAAACTTAGTTGCAAGACCACACGTTGTTGGGCTATGAAAAGGAGGTGATGTTCTGCTATTTTTGTCGGAAATCTAAGAAACCAAACCCCTTGGGTGTACAAATTTTAAAACCTCAACTCTCCTAAGACACAACGCCTGTAAAGAACATGTGGATGCTGTTAATTTGGAAACTATGGGGGTTACACTCAGCAACACCATCGCAGTGTCGTGTTTTTACAGAACAATGGTCAATTGCAAGCCATTGACACCATTTTCTTGTTTGTATTAATTTTTTAATTACAAGTAACAGGTAATAAAATGGTTTTGTTGTCGTGCCTGTTTCTTTGTTCGAATGTAAGAAAACGGAAAAAAATTGACTGTCCCCCTAAAAATGAAAATGTCCCCAACAATTCTAGCCAAGGGAAACTGTCCCCCAGTGATCAAATCCTAGCTCAAACCCTGACAAAGCAAAATAAAATTAATGCAAGGCTAGTATCGAAATAAACAGCAGACAATAGATAAACTTTTGTTTTTGGTATTATTCCAGATAAATACTTTGTAACAAGGAAATAACAGCTAAAAGTCACGTATTATCGGTAATAAGTTTTTGACAACCAATACCGTGTGCAAGGCCCATTATCATAAACTTACACGTGCAAGGATGCCGGAGACCATTTGGAGTGGGACGGTAAATATAACGTCATCTTGAATTGGTGTAGTAAGTGAAAAAAGAACCAGTTCCTGCAACCAAAACAAAAAATACGGCGCACGTTGCATTAGAGATTACTTTGCAAAAGCTTGTTTACTCTAGGGACTAAAATCTGTCAACATGCTTTTTTTCTAATGCGACCCCTCATTTGCGCTTTTTCAAAAATTTCAAAATCAGAAAAAAAAAACATCAAAGACGCCAGTTTGCTTGGGTGGGGCTGACCAATTTTTCCAAATATCGAAAAAACAAAGCAGCCCGCTGCCAAAGGTGACTGGAGACAATTGTTTGCCACTAAAATTTCCCGTTTGATTTTACCTGAATCGAAATGTGACCGTAAATTTTATTTTATTGATTTTACTTCAGGTCTTGTAATTTGATTTTTCTGGCTGCTTTAAAGCCAGCCAAATTAAAAACTGGTCTGTAATGCGACCCAGCACCAATTAAGACAGTATTCTTCAAAGGAGATGTCTCAAACAAAAGTATTTTAGAAGCAACACTTTTTTATTGAACCCATTCAAGGGTAAATATCCAATTTACCCTTGAAGCTCCCAATGAAGGTTATATGAATATGTTACTCATTTGATAGAATATTTTGCTAAGTTAACCTGATAATGAATGAGTTGCCATTCGCTAGGCCCCTTTGTTTTTCCCTACATTTGCAAAGACTTCTGGGATCAGCAGGGGGCAAACAAACCAGTCGACTCTGCTAGGAATATACTGTAAATCGTTCAAGTTTAAAAAGTAGCCATGAGTGTAGTAATAAGTGTTAAATATCACTTTTGCTTTGTCTTGTCCCGCATAGATTAGTTTAATAGCTATTTGAAGGGCATCTAATATACATGTAATTGTAAATTTTTTATGATAGTAATAATTGTTGTTGTTGTTGTTGTTGCTATTATTGATGAGTAAGACATTAGAAATAAATCTATAACCCTTGCTCTCAGGAGGGAAAGGGCTAAAGGGGTTAACCGGTACATTCACCGGCAAAGCGGCCACAATATTACATTGTAGGCCAAGATAAAAAAAAAGATTTTTGTTTCTTGTCCCTGCCCGCTTCATCTTTTTGGGGCCACCTCTCTTTTTTTATTATTATTTTGTTATTGGAAATACTGAAACAAAATAATAAAAACCAACAGGCCTTACTTTCACTTTGTAGTGGAGCTCCACTCCCCAAGGCATGCACATGCAGAGCACCATAGTTAAGAAAATATGGTAACCCATTGATGCGAGAAAATTTGGTTTTGGTCACTGTACGACCGTAGGACCATACGATCGTTCGTCCGTCCACCCCTCCATGTATGCCAATGTGACCGAATCACGTAACCATATCACAGGCTCAAGTTTAGAGCTCATCAAGGAGGCAATACTCCTGTTGACACTCTAGCTAGTTTACAGCATACATCTTTGATACTGGACATGTTTATGTTGTGGTCAATTGAAACCTGTCAAAACAAGGTATCCGCTGACCAGTATCACGTGACCATATGCCGGGCTTAAGTTGGACCTTATCAAGGTCAGCTTTTTTTTTTTCAAGTTCACCGCTGACCAGGGACTGGTTGTTGATTGGATCGCACGCTCAAGCCAGGTCAGACACTCACACCTGAGAATAAACGAGGCTTAATTTTTCTCACCCTTTCTGTAGCTCGATGCGGCTACACGGCAATGCTACATCAACAAAAGGTCTTGACAGCCAATGCTTTTCGTGTTCAGGTATGGTTTGGAAAATATTTTTTTCTTGCATTTTTCACTGGTTTCAATCCAGGTTTGACATAATATAGCTGTGGCCAGGACACACTGGTGACTACGTAGTCATTCAAGTCAAGCATTGGAGGGATATAAACTTAAAGCTGAGTGTTTATTTTAATTTGTTTAGTGCTGCTTTTTGCTCTGAACTGCAATTTATGGCATGAGTCTTATCTTAAGATTTTTAATTGTGAATCTACATGTCCTAAGGTTGCAAGATGCCTGGACAGCCTATGACAGAAGAACAGAAACGAAACAAGAGAGAAAGTAAACAAGAACGACAAAACGGTACACCAGTAATAGCTCAAACTTGGTGAAAGAAGCTACTCCACAAATTCTTTTCTTGGGCACTAAGTGGAGGCATATTTTTAAAAAGTGGTTAAGTCATTTTTTCCTTTGTTCAAGAATGAAACTAGAATTTTTATTCTCAACTGGAATTAAATAACAATCATCTGTTCTCTTTTTGGACAGAAATAATTATTGATCTGTTTGCTGGTTTGTTTGGCTTTAAAACGCAAGCGAACAGGATTTTTCACTCCGTTTGCCTAACTGTTTTTCGATGTGCCTTGAAAGTGACAAGAAAATTTTGCCCTTATGTTAGAAACATGTAATCTTAATGAGTTCTCATAGAAGTAAAGAGAAACATCACCAGCTTGTGTTTTCAGAAGTTTGTTTAGAGCACGTACAGGTAATTTTTTGGAGATCTTGTTTGAAGTTTGTCCTTTCTAGCCGCTTCTGGTTCTAAGCCAGGCTGGTGTGTTTCAGTGAAATACATCAAAATGTAAATGATTTTGTTTTCAGAGATAAAGTGGAATGATGTACATCAATAAAACTCTTTGTTTGACCTTGAACCAACAAAGACGATCTGTCACATCACAAGCTATAGTACGTCTGTGATTTCTAATTTTAGCCGACTCTGAAATGGATTCTTTCTTTTCCATTCGCTTGCTGAGGATTTGCTTGTTTTCTTTTAAAACTCTTGCGATTCAAGAAAAAATAATTGCCTAACTGCTGAATTCGACAGTAAATTTCGGTGGAAAAACCAATATTGCACTCATCCCTTCGTGATTCATGCAATCAGTCTGTTTTTCAGTTGAAATTAACTGTGGAATTGACTAGTTAAGCAGCAAAGAAAATGACATACTGTATTTATTCGATTAAGCGCCCAGGGCGCTTATTTTATTTAATTTTTGGACTTTCAGGGTGGGTGCCTATTAAATTTTCACCATTTTCAGTGAGTAAAAAGTTTATTTTGTAACAAAACATGACAAAATATTAAAGCATATAAATTGCAACTGTTCATTGTTCGGTTTACGTATGCCCAGGACTAACAACTCATTGTTCGGTCGATTCGTCGCTCAGCTCAATAAGTGAACTTTCTGGTGCTGCCTCCTCGACATCCGACAGCTTAACGTCAGCAAAATTAATGGGTCAGTCACGTGAGAAGCTGTTAGGGCTTGCTGGATGGATGTCAGGCAATCTTGTACTTGGGGGTGGGCACTTACTTGAGGTTGGGCACTTAATCGAATAATAAATATGGTAATTAAGCAATATCTGGGAAAACCAAAACACAGACAATTCCAAAGCCTTTTATTTTGCTCTAATCCTAGAGCCAGTAAGCATAAACAACCCCAGAGCTCTGCTTTTAGGTTTGTTCTAAAATCTATATAAATTATTACACAGTGCTTCTCAATTAAGTACAAAGACGCGGCTTTTGCCTACATTTTAATACGAACTCAGGCCACATTTTACAGCCTTAGTACGATAGGTTCGTAAGTTGGATACAAGTAATTTGACCTTGGTTCAGTAACTTGCAGGATTTATTTTGCAAGTTTTCCCTCAGAGAATTTGGTGATACTTGACCGAAGAACTCCAACTTATCCCTGGGGGAGGGTCTTAGAATTGATTTTGTAAAGTAAGCATTCAACTGGAAATAATAAAAAAAGTCGGACATAACAGAAACACTTGGTTCCTTTTTACTTGGCCTAATACTGACGACTAAAATTGTCTGGCATTAGTCAGAGTAAAACCTACAATGTACAGTATACATGTAAGCCTTGCACTCAGAAGGGAAAGCAGGGTTTTCATTAAGAGCTGGCAGCCGGCAAATTTTGCTGGCTATTGCATGTGAACTTGCCGCCTACTTTCCTGGGATATTACCCCAAATTTTACGAATAACACGAGAAACTCTCGCACAGAACACAAGCCTTGGACTGGGAAAGTTTTGTTCATGAAAAACAAAAGACACGTTTGAATTCCGAGTAATTTGGGAAATGATTTTTGTTTCCCTGTACATGTCAAGATCAAGCACACACGTTTTTGAGGCAGCGGTCTAGCATCCAGCAAATGGTGTAAGCTGCCTGATTTGCCAATTACATTTGAAGCGTGACAAGACGACATTTACAAAGGTCTTTTCGGTCACAACAGACAAAATACACTGCAAGCAGCTGTACAGAATGCAAATGAGCCTTGAAGGGGGCTATGTCATGCTATTTAAGTGTCTTTTCAAAACGCAAAATATGTCTTGCCATCGACTGAATTTCACGAATTTATGAGTATTCATTTTCTCTCTGAGTGAAAAAGGCAAAATGTAATGATAGTGGTGTTGTGTTCAAATACCCTACTTTGTGCGCCAGACTGCAGGAAATGCATTCTAAGAGGCACAAATTTTAATGTGGCATCCTCCCGCCGACCCCCCTACAAGGTCGTGCCTTCAGCGCTTGGAACCAAGCCTTCTGTGCGCATTGTCCATTCTCCGCCTACTCCTCGTGTTTTGCCACTTACTAAAATTCTTATTGAAAACCCTGGGAAAGAGTTAAAGTAAAATCTTAAACACAAGTTATCAGAACATTTAATTTTAATCAGACAATCAGACTTGATTTAACCCAGTGACAGTGACTTGTTACCTTCAAAATTATGCTTTTCTTGGTAATAAAAGAATACTCTTATTTCTAATAAATTCATTGTTACACTACCCTGGTACGAAAAAAAATTCCTCACCCTAAGTTCCCTTGTAAGACCTTCTGGATCACTTGATTTGGATATAAGTCTTCTGTATCTCAATAAGTTAACCTGTAAATATTGTTGGAGAAATTAGGATCTTCTGCAAGACAACTGTCGGAGTAAAAGGTAGCGCCAGCCAGGATGCAAGGCTATTATGAAATGAATTCCAAATTCTTGCTTGAAACTATGACTAACATTCAAACGAAAACCACATCACTAATTAAAAACTAATCAAAAACAGCATGAAAAAGAACAATACCTTCCATTTAAGTGAGTGAAGCCATTGATCTCTTAAGTAAGCATTGGATGCCTGAATGAGAGAAATATTGGCCTTCCATTAACAACAAGGATGTGAATGTTTGAAAAGAAATTGTTTACACACTGAATCCTGTTCCTCAAGTACAAAGGTTTGCAGCCAACCTCTACTAACATGCCACTTCTTGAGTTCAAAAAGCTTGCTTCAAAAGGAATCTTCCCACCAATGTGGAGTTTAGAGAGACCCTTCTAATTTTAAGAGACAAAATACAAATACTACAGACACACGTACATTGCAATGATGTACTTTTCATTAGTGACCTTCTGATTGGAGTACAAGGACAAGTTCTCAGTTCCGAGGATGCACCTTTTGAAAATTTCCATTCTTTAAAGGAGAACTGAAGGCTAGAAGATCAAATTTCTTTGTCTTATTATTGTCGAAATATAACATCCTTTACCTACACTGTAAACAAACAGGAAAAACCCTTTTTCATCTTGAAAGGCCTTGAATTTGCCCAAAAGCCTTGGTTGTTTTTTCCAATTTGAATGCCTGCCATTTTGTTTACTTTTTCTTCCGGTTACTTCCAAAAAAGGAATGTCCGCCGCCATGTTGTGACATCATTGCGCACCAGCTAGCAGCTGGTTTTCACTAAAAATCTTCTGTTACCGTTTAAGTCTCAACATGGTACACTGTACTCCGCTTTCGTCGTCGTTAATACACATAAGTTTATGGCAGAACTTGAACCATATTCTTTCGAACCAATGCTAGAAAGTTCAGGATCCGAGGAAGAGGAAGCAACCGAAAGGGAAGACTCAAAAAGGGAAAATACGAGTTGGTGCAGCTGTGATTTTTGCTTGAACTGAGAGGCCGAGACAGCAAGAAAAGGAATGCATCTGCTGCCGCGAGATAGAGGAGCTATGAAGAAAATCTCAGGTGAATTGATTGTATTCAAAAGGCAATAAAAACAACTTGATTACTACGATATTCTGTTGGCTGCTATTGTTTTGTCTGTCATTTCGATTCAATTTGAGAAACTTTAGCTTACAGCTCTTAACTATTAACAGATGTGCCGGCCGATCAAGCTATTCGTTGTGCAAAGCAGCATTCTAGCTTTTTCACGGTGTGTTTGCAAAGAAAAGTGCTACAAACTGCCATGGTGGGTCTGAGTCAAGCAAATGGATTGTGAGCACTTCGATTAATGAACAGCATGTATGTAAACACACAAGCTGTGTTCGTAGTTTTGCGAATTTTCAAACTTCAATTAAACATCTTTATGATCGTTGTCGAGTTTATAAAACCCAGCTTGCAGTGCAAATGCTATTCATGAAATGAAGTACCCCAGTTGCTTGTAAAAACAACTTTTTGGTTCATTTCTCCGGCGCTGGGTTTGCCACTGAATCTCCCGAGTAAAGAAAACATAGCTTACTCACTGGGTGTAAATGGAATCGATGGAGTCGCAAGGTACACAGTTAATCAATTACATGCAATTGTTGCATCAACCGCTGTGGCCAAGACACCTTCAAAACAGGAGGGTTCGAAATGATCCAAACAGATGTGACAGTGCTGGATATTTGGCAAGTTTTTTCTTCTAAATTCGGATGATCCATTCTTTGAGAAGGACTTCATTTTAAAGAGAACTAGAACAGCCCACAATAGCGCACTGAACCATTTTTCAAGTTTCCCACGTTCAAGAAAGTGTGCGCATTGACGTCACCCTTAGCGCCCAACCCTGCTTTAATACAGCCAAAATGGCGGACTTCCGTCGAGTGATCAATACGGATCTTTCTGGCCTCATAAAAACGTCAAAATGTAAGGAACCCCTCAAATACTTGAATATTTCCTTTAATTGAGTCAGGCACTACAAATTTGGCAAAGGAAAAAATATTTCATTTTTATCTTCAGTTCTCCTTTAAATGTAATGCACATGCCCAGTACAGAAAACTTGTACTTGTAGTCATTCTCGTCCTCCAATCTGAAGGTTGCTATTATACCTTTGGTTTATTCCCAACTGAAGAATGTAAAATAACAAAAGACTCACCTTAAGTAGTACTGAGCCATCAGCAATGGTTACTCTGATACAGAAGTGCTGGCCAGTATCCCATCTGTTGACAGTGTATGCTTCTAAAATATCTTGATACGATACAGGACTTTCCATAAACCCTACACACTGAGTAAAAGACACATGGCAATTCTTATTAATAGACAGGGTACCTTACTTTATGGTGACATTTAAAATACAGTCACAAGTTACAGCAAATGTCTTAAGATTTTATAAATAATTTAAATTTATTTTCAATTTTTCCAGATGGTAGTACTGAATGCAAGACAATGGCAGATTACAAATAAAGTGGTCTCAAATTTTCAAAAAAAGAAAGAAATTTAAACCACAACATTTGCACATTGTCAATTCATGCACATTTTAGAGGCATACATACTCAGTCTGTTACTAGGCAACTGGCAACCTTTGATAATACAAAAAAGAACGTATTACAGCTGTAGCACGGCATTCCAGTTAAGATAGAGCTGCAATCAAATGTGAGTAAAAACACAAAATAGTTCATTTCCCTATTCTAGGTTAAGGATTACATAACCCCACAACTGCGCTGGTCTCAAGGATTTTCACCTCTCCAAATTTCTTTGCTTAGGCCTCATTGACAATACATCTAATCTATTGCTACATAAACTCCTTCTTATTGCCAGCTTGCATACACACATCCAAATGACAGAACTCTTTATTAATGCTGACAGTGCTTACACAGTTAATTGTAACTTTATGATAGTGAGAAAACAAGCAGCCCTAAGAAATAATTCAAAATGGTCGCATCTTCACATTTAGAGTTACACACCTTACATAACTTACTGCATGTGGTATCAGTTAACCCACTGACCCCTGGGAGTGAGACTTGACAGATTTTACTCTGTCTAACACCAGACAATTTCACTCGTCAACTGGAAGTGCCTGCACCAAGACTGCCATCATAAAACCACCACTACCCACAGATGACTTAAACTTACTAGCTACACCTGTGCCTAATGTCAACTCACTTTCAATTCAAAGGAAAACACTACAAAAAAACTACACCCGACAGCTGTGGAATCACCCGTTTGAGTTGTTGTGGCGCAAATAGTCATGCAAAACATCGAGGAACAGGCCCTAGTAACATGCAAGCACACACTACCCTTCTGGCTACATTACGTTGACCATACTACACTGTATCACGGCAGTACACAAAGACGGAATTGAAGAATTCCGCAAGCACCTTAACAAACAAAACACTGACAAACAGTTCACCAAAGAGATTGAAGAAAATGGTAAAACAGCCTTTCTAGATTGCTTGGTTACGCACAACAATAACTGCTTACGTAAGACTGTTTACAGAAAACCAACACACCCAAACAGACTTACTAGACCAAACACCTTAACACCCCATTACAAACAAGGTGACCACTATGCAAACCTTTAAGAGGCAAGCACAAATACTTTGTGACTCAAACGACAGTTTAGCTAACAAAACCAAGTACAATGTACTTCAACAGTGCTTTGAGGAAGAACAACTGTAGTACAGTGCTCACCAATTTCATCAAACATAGAACATAAACCAGACAAAATGACAACACTCCTACCACCTCAATTGTTACCACAGTGACAATACCTTATATAACAGAGACATCAAAAACTACTGCACACATACTACAACCTTACAAGCCTTGCTCAAAAACCTATAACAACTTTACGATGCTTACTAACGAATGTCAAATACAAAGATGACCCCAAAGACAGACAGGGAGCAGTGCTGCGATTGCCAAACCACTTAAATTCGTGAAACCAGCAGGAACCTAAACACAGTCACGACTTACAGAACACAAAAGAGCGACTAAGAATGGTGATCTCAAATAAAGCTTTGCTGAACACTATTCAAGAACTGTCTGAACAAACACTCTATTGACTGGGACTCTGCTACATGCTTAACCGACTGTATGAACTATTACACTTGAAAACTGGCA
Organism: Montipora capricornis; assembly: GCF_036669925.1. NCBI lineage: Eukaryota > Metazoa > Cnidaria > Anthozoa > Scleractinia > Acroporidae > Montipora > Montipora capricornis. Next base: position 69,728,692 of record NC_090892.1, on the reverse strand, counting down.
TTCAAACTTAGAACAAACTACATTAATTAAACTATTGCCAACATCTACCTGTACATGTACCTTAAAAATGATTACATTTGTACTTAACAAAAAAACCTTAACTACACACAACTTTTTCCTCTCAGTTTACAAACCTACATCTACTGTGACCTTCACTTACCAAATTGTAACACACCAATCACCACTCAACATCCTCCCAACCAATCACATTGCTTTTCCCACTACCAATCACAACACAGACCAGAGCATCACTATGTTCATTTGAATTTCCAACCATCATTTGACTCGGAAGATTACTTCCGCTCACTTTGTTGAAACATCAGTCACTGCCAACAGTCCTTTTCAGGACTACCGGTATTTTCACCCAGACAATCAAAATCCATCGAGGTATGCAACTCCCGAAATAAATTTTTACCTTTTCACTCTTTGCAAGCATGCCCAGTTTCAACAGCTTAGTGTTTGGGTTTATTTAAGTCAAATAAACTGTCAAAGTCATGCAAGTCATTAATCAGATATTGATTCATGTATATCTTGATTGAGAATGCCCCCAGTAGCCATTCAACAGGTACTTACTTCATTATGAATTACTGGTAATACTGCAGGTCTCAGTTTGGTAGGATCCTAACAGAATTACTGCTAAATACGTTCAATCAAATTTTCAATGTGTCTGAACAAAAAGAAAATTAAAGGCACATTTTCTTCTACACAAAAATAATGGGTTATTTCCATTAAAGGCTGGCATTATTTTAGAATATTTTAGAATTTTTGGTCTACTTATACAAAAGCTTTCCCTCAATCCTTTACTCTTGTGCTAGGTCTCTTTGTGTGAGGTTTTTCTCCATTCTTAAATATCTCCACAACAAATCCTTTGACATTTTTGGTGATCTTAGTAAATGTCAAATAACTTTATTTACTCTCGACTGGGAACCTTGTTCTGTCAGACCTGAGGTTGGTCAGTAGAGGAATTGTGTGGCTCACAAGAGACAGGATTGTCAGGGCTTACAAAGGATAGGAAAAATGCATTTCTTTATGACACTAATTTATAAAGCAACTTTGGAGCTATGCTAAGCCAAACCACAGAGCCTAACCATTAACATTAAAACCATACGTGTGACATGATAAGAATTATAAGTTAATGCGCCAGAAAAAAAACTGAAACCTGAGAAGAGCTCTATACTGACTGCATAATGGTAACCACTTGAAGAAACTATACTGCTAAACTGGAACAAAACACAGTCATGAAATAAGTGGGCGAAGAGGGGTCGGCTAGGTATAAAGTATGATTTCCATTTAATTCCTCTGCCATCAGGAAGAAAAAATAAAAAATATGATTAAGCCAAAAACCCAGATTAAATATTGACAGGTGGCAACAAATGGCAAATGAATCTTGAATGAACCATGTAACTCACAAGTAACAACCCTTCAACCAAACGTGTGTGAGAAAATTTATTTTGCCCTTTATTTGTTCTTCAGCCAGTAGGAAAAAGCACTTGTAAGCCAAATGCTAGAACAATAAATTACCAATTTAATGACACACTGGCAAGTGTATTACTATTATGTGGGAAAATGTGATGCAATAGTGAGTATGGTGTAATTATGTGAGAACTCCATATAGGCGCAAAAACATTATTGATCACCCTTACAAAAACTTCTCTATTTTATTTGTATTTTATACCTATTTTATTGCTCATACCTATTTTAATCCTATTTTAATTTTGTTGAGTTCTATTTTATTGCTATAATTTTTCTTTGATAAGGAAAATAGACCATCTATTTTATTGCTGTTTTACTTCTATTTAAACCCTATTTTACAAGCAGTGGTCTTTTTTATCCCTGTTTTATTATATACCTAATCACAAAATAGCCCGTAAAATAGACTATTTTTAATCCTATTTTGTGGAATCGTTGGTTTGTAAAATAGGCAAAAAATCACTGTTTTCCATTTTATTTTGCAAATAGCCATAAAATAGGTTGCCTCAGTCTTACTGATGGAGGCTCGATCTTCAATACTTAAACAAAACAGCTTTAAAATTTTATCCCTATGTTTGAAATGAGATTCTCCATGACTCACACTGCAGCTCAGATCACATGACTGCGACGCAAAATTAATGCAAAATAGCTTTAAAATAGACTATTTTATTCATATTTTATCATGCTTGATGAACAAGCATACTAAAAACTACAATTACCAAAATTAATGCAAAATAGCTTTAAAATAGACTATCGTATCCTTATTTTTGGGGTTACATGTAAATTCTCTAATACTTCATACAAATAAAATAGCTTTCAAATGTATCCTATTTCTGGAGGTAGGTTTTAACCCTTTGACGTCCAAACCGGCCGAAACTGGCCAGAATTAGTATTTTACTCTGTCTAACGCCAGACGATTTTACTGGTCAATGGGGAACCCCTGGGGGTCAATGGGGTCAATGTCACACGAGGTCGTCACATGATCAAGAAGGAAACAGGAAACTTCGCTTTTCTCAAGTCTGTTACTGGTCAATTTTCCAGCCTTTCAATTTTCCTGGATTGCAATAAGGTAGGAAAGCATTTTGTATACATTTTAATTGCATGGAATGAAAGCATTCCCGGTGTGTAAATGTAAATCACAGCTGACCGAAACTTGCGATTTCACACCTGTGTCCGCGCGTAGAAGTTTAGAACATAATTTCGTGATAAACGTTAAATGAAAAACTTGTTTTCAGTAGATCGATTAAAACTGCATACATTAACTATGTTTTGTGTCCCGTTGCCTTCTTGTACCTTCATGGTTTCAATCAAAGACGACTTTTACTGCGGGTATTTTGCTCTGAGAGACGAAAGATGCCCAATCAGTGGAATCGCCAGACAAAGCGTGATTTAAGTTAAAAGTGTCTGTTTGATCGTTCTCTAGTCTCCTTAAGTTAAGGATAGTCATAAGCTTTCCCCATAAATATTGACAGATACCCTAATATCTGTTGGCTTTTCTTGTAAAATATCAAAAAATTTGCCACATCAATTGTGTGATGCGTAGGTTTTGCGACCAGGCCTCGTGGACTGTAACACAATTTGTTCCCTCTTTGACAGTGTCCCTTGACCTTACAGGAAAGCTATCACTTTAGAACTTTAAACATAAGCCATCCCTTAAATTCAATCAGTTATTAAACCAAAGTTAGTGGATCTGTGCTTTGGACCCTGGTAGCAAATATAGCCCCAAGCCACAATGTTCAAGGGGTGAATTGTCTGAAACAAAATAATTGTTTTCTTACCTAAATGTCCATCGTGTCTTCAAAATCAACTGTTAGCTATGGTGTAATTGGTTGGATGCAAAAAAGTTCACAAAGAAACACTCCAAAACGAGCTAGTGGAAGTTGTTGCGCTCTCAAAAGGCTGATTTAATGCATTTCATCAACATTGGTTTAAACACGTATTTGAAACCTATTTTGTACTTGCATTATTGCCATTCTAAAGCTATTTTAATGCTATTTCAAACCTACATGTATTGTTGGCTGTCTCGATCACTGTTCATAGCTTATTTCAAAGCTTATTTTCTATTTTAAACCTATTTTCACATTCATTCACGGTATTCAAGCTATTTGGAGGCACTTTTTCATCTATTTTATACCTATTTTAAGCATACTTTCTCCTATTTTATTGCAATAATTTTTCGCAATGCAGTACTATTTTTGTTTCAAACAGCTTTAATTAAAATAGAGATATTTAGCTTAATTATTTCAAAACTTATTTTCTATTTTAAACCTATTTTCACATTCATTCACACTATTTTGAAGCTATTCGGAGGCAATTTTTCATATATTTTGTACCTATTTTATTGCAATAATTTTTCTCAATGCAGTGCTATTTTAACCTTATTTTTTGTTTCAAAATAACAACTTTAAAATATAGATAAAATAGTATTAAAATAGCACTACTCGATTAAGTTCAATGGAACCCAACTCAGAATAATTTGAGCTTATAATTTTGGAGAGGCCTTCCTATTGATTGATTCTGATGGCTGTTAGAAACCCCCTCAAAATAAAAGTCCACCAAGGATCCTAAATCCCACAACAATTAATGGCTTGCAGTTGCATGCAAATCAAAACTTTTAAACTTAAATACAAAACTGCTGTGATACTTGATGCAAAATCATATTGCAAATTTATCTAAAACAACATGAAAAAAGGATTGGACCTGCTCAATAAATTGTGCTTGCTAATACTACAATTTTACTATCAATTTCATAACCAAACTTGATAATTATGTCAATAAAGATGGATGGATACAAAAATTAATACCAAATGAAAGTAAGAATATGAAAATAATAATTCCATTGTCCTAAAAAACACAATACAATTTTCACAATAATGTGAAGGCCTCAGGGAATTTATCCTTAATTATATTTTTCAAGTTCAGACTAACAAACAATATTCATGTACAATAATTGTAAACCAAATATTGACTTGACAAAATTTTATGGGGTATGCAATTTAAAGAGCAGAGCAGTCAAAACTCAGTTTCATACCATTGAAACATTTTTTTTAACTGCTTGTCATTGCATTCTGCATGGTCCAAGAAATTTCAAAGGGGGAATTTTTTGTTATGTTTTAATTAAGATGTCATAAACCAGCCTTTGGGCTCGCCTGATGCACTGTTAAAAACGCTATGTTTTTTTAATGACAACATGGACAAAGCTGAGTTTGCATCAATATATTCCTTAGGTTTTCAACTATGGGCAAAATGTTGCTGTTTTCAATATCAAGAAATCATTTAATAGCAAGGTAAGCCCATGAAACCTCGCAAAACAGTGATAAGGAAGTACTAAACAAGATGACCAGTTGCATGACAGCTTTTTTCCAAATGGGTTAATTTCTAGAAATGCAATTTCTCAAATAATAAGCCAGAGGAAAATACATTTACCCGCCTTTGCAAACAGGTCATTATTTCAGCAAGATTGAATGTTTGCGGTTTATGGTATAATTAACACACACCCCAACACCCCCAAAAACATGGGTGATCAAGGAAAGAGTTAAATTATTAATGATGAAATGATAGATGAAATGGATCATATATGAACTTCACTTGAGTTAAATTATTATAGGAAACACTGTTCTTTAAAAATTAAGGTACTTTAGGATGGCAGAACAAAGAAAGCTCTAAATTATTATAAGATGCTGGGAAAGTGAATGTGGAAAGAATGCACTCAAATTATGTTTAGCAGGGAAGTTATAATAGTTACTCCAGCTTTTATACGTTTAGAGTCCTTCCTGATTTTCCCCTTGTTATGCAATAACTCAAAATTTATAAGGTTATATAAATTTTGAAAAGCCTTACATGGCAAAAGTTGCTCAATCTGATAGAATTCAGTTAAATCCCACTACTTTCCACAGGATAAATCAAGCTGAAGTAAAGTCGCATTGCATCAAAAACGCTCGAGAGTACCAAAATTTTAACACATATTTTGTGTTTACAGCACAATGTTGTACGAGCGCCATGTTTTTCGATTTCTATGTCGTTACGTTTCTTGTGATCTGGGATTTTGATCCCCGAAAAGGATGCCATCGTGAAAAAAAGCTGCATCTTAGTCTAAACTTTAAGAATAAAAAAAAATAAAAAATAATCGTATGGACGAACTTTTACAAATATTTTTATATTAAGTAAACGCTAAGAGGCTGCATATGGAATGAAAGGGAAAAGCGACCTACTGATCGCTTTTAATTCGTTGAAGCTAGACAAAAACCCTTGAAATTTCCACCTACAAAAAGCATAATAATTGTTTTGTAAATTCCACAAAAAAGCTCCTTTTGCGTTTTGATAGCGTTAATTAAATAGATCTCCACAATAACATCCCTGGATTAATAAGTTGACTTTCACAGTAACATGTAAGCTTAAGCTTAAGTTTAAAATTTATGAGGAATACGAGCGATCCTCGATCGCTAAATTATGGCGCTCTATTTGTACAAGATCCACACTATTGCAGATCGTTTCTCGGTGGGGACTTATCTTAATCTGTGTTTCCAAGTTAAAAATGAAAAAAGAAAAAACCTGCCCTCTAAGTGAAATTTTTGACTAAGCCCTCCACTTCGTTCTGTATTCGACATCGATAGCAATGATACAAAAGGTTTCTCCGATCTATGAGGGATACGAGTATATTTATAGATGTTCGTTCATGACACATTCCTGTTTCGATGCTGGCTTTGTACTCCTTCATAACAAAGACAGACATAGAGAACGTGATCACCAATTCCGACATAAAGTAAGAAAATGGCGGACATCATGGAACCATACGCGAAAAGATGTGCGCAAAAATACTGCCACTAAGTTTAAATCTTACCGAGGAGGAATACAGCTGGAAATCTCCCAGATAAATGTGATGTGCTTCCCATCTTCTCAAAAATTTGGAACTCAACACTTTACTGATTAAAGTCCTGCTGTGGTTCAAACGACAAACTTGGATGTCGCCTTCGTGGATAAGTTTGAATTTGGGTCCACCGCCTGAACTACATCGTTGAGGTCTTTGGGGTCGCTGTGTTCCTCCGTTCCCTATTGCCACTGCCATGGCAGTGTTTATTGCCAAGGCGTCTGACAGAAGGTTCACCGACTAGGAAAGAGAAAAACAGCAAAGACTTTCAACAAAAACCGAACTGAACGCAATGCAGGCAGTGTAAACATCTTTGCAAGCGGTTCGATGGGAGAACCCTATGACGTCACGGCACTTTGGTTGATTGGCTTCTAATCGCCTTTGCCTTGAAGGTTTTTTTTTTTTTGCTCGATAAATTTAATTTTTTCTTTGAACAGTTTCCTTTGTGAAAATACAAAACGTGAGCTGAAGTGTTTACCCGGCTTACTGGTTACGGCGTCAAAAGGGACAAGCAATTCATAGATGCTATGAAAATCCCAGGGAACATCACCCATTGTGTCTATCAGGAACCGTATGCAAATATAAGTCGCAAACCTGGATTGAGAAAAAATAGAATACACACAAATAAAATAACTATAAAAGGCTGATCAAATGCTCTGGAGTTTACTTTCCTTTCAATGCTTTCAACGTTTGTCGTTGAAATGTATGTCCAACCAAATAAGCTGATAGATTGAGCAATTTTTTAAGACGATAAAAGAGGAGTTTAAATTGTCATCACAAAAGCCAGAATGATTTGTTGAATGAGACTTTCCACCAAGCTGAAAAAAGAAGCTTTTACATACCTTACTTTAGAAGCGTTAAAAATCTTCTTAAATGTTATGAAAACAGCGGCCAAAGAACATTGAGTGTAAGAAGTGAAGTATATTCCAGAGCAAACATTCGTATGGAAATAAACCGGCCAGTAGCCAGATGTCTCCAAATCGATTATATTTTTGGTGTCAAACGTCTTCCAGTTTTAAAACCCTGTTTTTCAAGAAAGTAAAAGACTTTTTTCTTTTTGCTATAAGTGCCAAAAGATTTGCTCGTGGAAAAGTGATCTACTTAGAGCAGAAGCCTAATGATGCACACCGGCCTGTCGCAAACTGAACTAAACTCAGCGGTAAACCAATACTTCGATAATAATATTTAAAGCACCGAAGGAAAAAATGATCTGTTTTAAAGCAGCTGGCTTAGTCTCATTGCCCAACTTTCTCGCAAAACACTAAGGTCATTAGCATATTGACTTCTTGGAACAGGTGCTTGTCTTTTTGTCAGCCTAATAAACAAAGCCTTAAATATTACCAGATAATTTTTTTCATACGACACGGATCAAGATGGCAACTGTTCATTTTTTGCTATGATATCATCTATTGAGTAAATTAAGCTTGCTTCTTGTTGTTTATTTAAAAGTAATGCCTGCTCAGACAAACTGGGTCCGTCCTGCATGGCTAGATGACGATGTATAAAACTTTTTTAAAGAATATTCCGAGGAAGATGGATGCGACATTTCAGCAAAACAACCAGTTTATTACCAAATTTTAACCCCAATTGAGTCCAAGATATCATTTATGCTTCACTGGATGGTTCTTAGGCTTACGTACAGTGGCTTTCGCCGGATTTCGTCTTAAACTGAGGATAAGTCTGAGTTCGCTAATTTCTATGGCTTCTCCAGCATTGTTAGTTTGCGTTTTTATTTAAAGGAAAGAAATAAAGGTTTATGTAAGAATGGTGAAGCTAATTCTTTTTCTTGTTACAAAGTTTTTTCCATAGTGGCCAAATCCAGAAGTCCATAATTTATGGACTTCTGGCAAATCCTAATGAATATTCAAATCTGATGAGTTCATCTAAGTGTTCGTCATAGCTTGTAAGTTTTTTTTCGTCACCAGAGTAAAACGTGGGTGAAAATTTCAATACGATTTTTCGCTGGTAAAATGAGTAAAGTGCTGAATACCGCTGTATGAAATGAGGTCAAATGACAGCAGGTAAGCTCACCATTCATAAAATATTAGCACAAGAAGCAGTTTCAGGGGCACCCAACGACCAAGTTGTTGTAAAATGTATTATTATACCCCAGTTAATGAAAATAAATGTTATTAAGGCATTTTCAGGTGTTTTTCAGTGTTGCTGGGAAAACATTATCTGTTCCTTTTTCCCAGCAAGACACACAAGAAATTTCCCAGCCAGCTAGATAAAATTGGTTGGTTTCCCAGCCAGCTGGTCAAATTTATTTCCGAGCCAGGAATATTCTGCGCGCTTTCAAATCCCTCGATCCAAAACGACCGAAAAAATGCGACAAAACCGGGACAAAACAAGATTTCTCCGCAAGCGCAATCACTCTGACCAGCCGTCGTGTGTTTGTGACTACTCTCTGGGAGAGGGAAGGGGTTCTTTTTTTTTTCTGTTTTTTAGTCGTCCTCAGTCTTCAGAGTTTCTACAGCCAGCTCGGATTGAAATGCTAGAAAAAGTAAGTAATTCCCAGGCAAAACCTCTATCAATAACAAAACTTCCCAGCCAGCCCATCGAAACACCTGTATTTTTGTCAGCCAGCAAGATTCCTCTGGGGAACAGATAATGTGAGGAACAGATTCGTTGGGTGCCCCTGCAATTTAGTTATCGATACCATTGTAGTTTAGCGGCCTAAACCGGTTGAGTTTTCTATCCACTCGCTTGCTCCACTTACGTATTTTACGTATTTCTTCCTTTGAAATAGAAATAAATTGTCGAATGACAAAAACCTGCTATATGTCAAACGTAACTTCCAACAGTTGGATATTGCCCAGGGCTGCTAAATAACTGTGGTAAAAACTTAAAATGCTACGAAAATTCATTTTGTTTCGAGACTCAAATCTCCGCCAATCTCCGCCAAGCAAATCCTCCAAGTGAGGAAATAATATAGATATCATGCAGGAGACTTCTCTTTATTGTCCTGCATTTCTTTTTAAGTCGTCAATTTTATGCAGCGTAGAAATCGTTAATAAGCAGTACGATTAAAACTGAGGAGATCAGGCTCGGAGCAGCAGCTTGAACTCCCTTTCCTCCCTCTGTAGTGCCCCCCCTCCCCACCCCCAAAGTGGTAATCAAACGCTTAGTACCTCATAGACCTTATTCCAAAATGGCCGTCATTTAAATATTCTTTTGTTTTTATTCAAATTAGCCCTTAATGCCTCGTTCTTGAGCTGAAAATTCAAAAGAATATTTTTCCTTGAACGAGGCATCAAGGTCTAATTTCAATAAAAACAAAAGAATATCTAAATGGAGGCCATTTTGGAATAAGATGTGTGGCAGGAGCCTTTAGCTCCTGAGGAAGCCGTTCATTCTCGCCCCCAGAGCCCTCTTGGTCGCAAGGACGGCGACAAACTTACCGAGTAAAAAAAGAACGTGTCATGATATAAAAAAGATGAATTTACCTTTTTCTAGAACAAGGCCAATCACCTCAAATTTCAAACCTTTCCGGTACAGTAGTATTATCATGGCCATTGACAGAATTCTTGAAAAAACTCACTTAGAAAACCAATATTGACCAGTCTTCGAGTTGGTGACACATCTCCAGAATCCTTAGTTAGATTGACCCACAGTTCTAGTTCGCTTCACCTTGGCCACGTTTGTCAGTGGTTATTTCACTACAGTGTTCTGTTCTCGGCTTCAAGCAAACCTTTTGTTTTTACCAGAGCGATTTTTCTTCGCATTGAATGATGTTAATAATCACGTTGATATGACATAGCGGAATCTTTGTTTCATTTTTGCCTCATTAGCAATGATAAGGTTAACGTTTTCAAATCAGTCAGCCGCAAACAAAGTATATTGAAAATGCATTATATAATGAGCATTCTTTTAACGCGATATACCGGCTTATCACCGAACAATGATGCTTTCAGTGAAATTTTGAAATTTGTAACTGAAGACGGTATGGGATTAATAGCGCTTTTGCCACTTATGAGTTTTTGATGGTTGGCTAATAACTGGCTCGATATCAAAGCTAATAAAAGGCTTAAAAATAGAGATTTATCAAAGTTTAACAAGTTGTTTTACCTTTTGAAGTCAATTTGTAAATAGCATTACCGTATCATACTCGATTAAACGCCGCGGAGTAGATTGAATTTTGAGCCTCTCCGATGCAGCGTTTTTTATTTCAAAATCATGTTTCTTAAATTACTTACAACAATTTCGATATACATGTATAATTCAGTCCTAAACAAAAGGCATCACCTCGAGGCTCTGGGGAATGTAATACAAATCCTTATACTGAGGAAACAGACAACTTTTTTGAAAGACATGTTCCGGCATGCTTATGCCATCATCAGTTTAATGAGTTCCTAAGTGTGAACTGTTATAAAGTCTACGGGTAGATGAAAAAATTATTACAACATGACGTAATACAAAAGCGGGTACTAATTACAGCGTGACAGCAAACATCAAGGTGTAAACTAAAACGTGAGAAAAGTGTTGTAATGCTGCAATTGTTTGTTAAGTTCAGGTTTGATCTTATTTATATAAAAAGCTTCTTTGAGTTTTAAATCAATTGAATTGCTGGCAGAACCCAGAATACTAAAGACCACTAAAGCACGAAGGGGAGTATTTGTTCTTACATAAAGGGGATGTGTTGAAGTGCTTAAAAATTTGCGAGTTTTTATCGCTTTCCGTGTGTTCCTTTATCCTGGTAGAAAAGTGGCGACTAGTTTCGCCAGTATAACGGGAATTACAACCCGCACAAGAAAATTGGTGAACTACCATGGATTTTAGAGCAACAGGAGTACGATCTTTAACACTAAACATGTTTTTAATTTGCAAAAGCGCTTAGTGAGTTGTCGGATTTTAAGTTTCGCTATTTTGGAATAATAGCCGACAAAAGGGAATTTAAAATAACGTGTATCATTGTCATCATTAGTGTTCCGGCTTTTTTATCAAACCCGAACTCAACAAACAATTGCAGCGTTACAACACTTTTCCCACGTTTTAGTTTACACCTTGATGTTTGATGTCACGCTGTAATTAGTACCCGCTTTTGTATTACGTCATGTTGTAACAATTTTTTTTCATCTATCCGTAGACTTTATAACTGTTCACTTAGGAACTCATTAAACTGATGATGGCATAAGCATGTCTTTCAAAAAAGTTGTCTGTTTCCTACAGTATTTATCATACTTGCTACTATTGCGACCTTATGGAAATATTATTAAACAGAAACATGTTTAAAGTTCCATATTCAAAGGTCGGCCTAGTTATACCTGCAAAATTCTTGGCCTAACAACGCTACTTAGTGCACATTGGGAAAATTTTGAAGAATGAGCTGCAAAGTATGGCCACTTTGAACTTAAAAACATCTTCATACAGGAAACTAAATTTCCAAGGCTGGTTTAGATTACCGAGTTGTAACGTGTACTGCTTGTTTTTTTTTTCTTACAATCCTCGAATAAACGCCGCATTCTTCTGATTGGGTGTGGTGTTAAGTGGTACTTTTGCTTCCATCTGCGCCGTTTAATGGAGTAAATACGGTATGCGTTCGGTGAGCAAACTCGTAAAGTAGAGCTAATGTCTTTATGTGGATACATCCATACTGCAGTGCAGGAGACACCTCTGATTACAAAACATAGCACTAATACAAAAAATCCTTTTGTGACGTCAATATCTCCGATGCGGATCTCTCTTTGTGTTAATTTGTGCGATCTAACTGGCAAAGAAATGTTTTACGATAGTAGAATATATTCTGAAACGTGATCGGCCGTGAGGCGAGTATCAATATAAAAATATTAAAATACATATAAGCCGCTGTAAACACAGGGCATGCGAAATATTCGACGTGCTAATTTGACCATTTCTGTAGATTAGTGAGATAAATGAAACAGTGACACCAAAATCCACCAGAATTCTGTGTTATTTTAATTTCCCGAATGCTTTAGAACATTCCTAAACAGTACAATCTTTAGGAACAAATGCTCAACGCTTGTCATCTCTATATAACATGTATTAATAAGCTACTACAACTCGATAAATACTAAAAATAACGTTGTAATGGGCGTTTTTGAACGTAAATCCTTGAATAGCTTCAGCCGAGGCTGCGACATTTAAATTACTCGAATGATTTCACTTTGATTTGGATTTATGTTTTTATTAGTGGTTGCTTATAGGCAATCCAGTCAGAAAAGGACTTGAATTTCTCCGTTTTATTCTTTTTCCGTGTCGGGAAAATGGAAAAGTTGTGCAATAGGTCTTTCCTGTTACTCCCCTGCTAAGTATTGTCTTTGTGCCTAGAGTCTTCTGTGCGCATCGTTGGTAGGTTTCAGGGGGTAGTAGAAATGCGTAGATTAATTTGGGTAGATTTTATCCAGTGGACACAGTAAAAGCATGCAATGGGGGCGAAGTCGATGTAACGCGAATGGTGTTTTCGAGGATCTTTAAACAAAATATGCCCTCATGGAGCTCAAGAATGGAACGTCAATTCGATAACAACTACCCTGTGTACAGCCGCCCCACTCTCCGCAAAAAAAAAAAAATCGGAAAGGAGCGTCTGTGATTTACCGTTAGCAATTGTGTTCCGGAATAATTTTGCGTGGGTCATATTTCTTTGGAGCTAAATTCTCAAAATGGTGGTCAATGAGGTAGATTTTAAAAGTGCATTGAAGCGGGTCTCCGATAGTTTTAAGATACCTTGGCTTTATAGGATAGAAGCACTCTTTACAGGAAAGGATGTATTTGCAAATCTTCCCACCGGGTATGGCTCTGATCTTCAGAGCAGCACAGATCGCTGCCGATGAGCTGTTATTTTCCTCGATATGTCCACATCTCAAATCTTCCAGGGCAACACGCTTTGTAGATTGTTCTTGAGAATGGCTAGGCTGGTCCGAGCAAGGCGTTGGGATTACATTGACTGGTAAGGGATAGCGGGAGACGTTTTCGAGTGGACAATCTTTTGAAGTTATATATATTTACCTCGTGAAGATTCGTCAGGAGCGTGTTCGTTTCTTTAGCGCTGACAACAATTCCTGCAAATGTACGTAGAATCGATTTCCACTTTACACTCCATAGATAAAAATTCCGCTCGTGCTTTAAAAGAAAAACCTCTTTGACCATCAAAAGATTTTTATTCGTATATTTTACCGTGCGCAAAGTACGCGAACTCATCGTAAAAGTTCTCATGGTGGTTCTCACGGTTCTCACGGTGTTGATGTGGAGAAATAAAAATAAAAGCCAATCGAAACTCATTGTTTCAATGATGTAATGATCGATCGGTAATAACCAATCACGTGGTATTGAACACGATTATCAACGGTAAATCACAGACGCTCCCCTTCGATTTTTTTTGCGGAGAGTGGGCGGCTGTACACAGGCTAATAACAACACAAGCGCTGAAAAATGAATATCTGGAATCTTATTAGCGACGAGTAATGGACTTCGACAACAATTGTATCTTTCGCCGTCGAATATCAAAGTGAGCTGTATTTCTAATATTTTACTAACTGTGATGTTATGTACAACACTGAAACCTAATGGTAAATTCTCTGGTATCTTTTTCTGGTGGGATATGGGTTTAACAAAGTCAAAAAGCCAAAAAACGTTTGATCTGGCATCAGATTAGGTTGAAAAGAAGACGAATTATGAAGCGGAAACAACATTTCAGTCCTTCCTTAGTGTGTGGAGCAAACGTTTGCTTAGTTCAACTGCAAGACATGCATGACATGCAGGAAAACGTCCGTCAGAGCAATTTGCAGTTAGTTTTTTTGCAGACTATTTAACTTAAAGAAGAAACTAGTGAGTTTTACTCAAGAGCGTTTTTTGTTATCTTTGAACTTAATTTATTACCAGAGCTTCAAAAAGTAAAAAACCTCAAAAAAATGGTCTACATGAACCCCACTTGAAAAAATTAACTGGAACGCTGCAGTCCAATAACACCCAACCCAATGTCTTCTGTACGCGTACGTGACACGTACCCCAGGCAACCCAGTTTACACTCCTGGAGCGTCTAATTTTGTTAACTTGTGCCTAACATTGTTCATTGCCAAGTGCAATGAAAGAAATTTAAATTTTAAGTGCGGGTTTTAGATGAAAGAAAGCGATCCTCGCAATTATCTGAAATTTTTAAGCAATTGTCTCTTATATATAGACAGCTGAAAAATTTTCCAACTCAAGTAAAATTTTCAAAAAAAGGCTATAATCGATGGCGCACTGACCTAAGAGAATAATTCGTCTTGGTTTCCTCCTTCTACTGTGAGCTATATAAAGCTTTTCCTCTAGTTAATTCAACAACAGTTTGTCGGATGACAAAGGGATTCTGTCTTGTTATTACTCCAGTTTCTCTGCCAGCCTGAATGATTGATGAACTTCATCACCTTGACACAATCTTTTGAGTCAAAACACAGGAACGAGACAAACTTCCCTACCTTTCGTTTAACTTTCATAAAATCCCACTGAAATCAATGGCAGCAGTTTCAAGCATCTGTTGACTTTGTCATGGTTAGGAAGGTTAGAATTGGAAATAAAATTCAGAACAAACTGAATCAGTAATGTTGTCATTGTCAAAGCCCGATCCCAGCTCGTGCTGCTCCCAGCTCGTGCTGCTTTCCTGTGGTTGGGCAGACTGATTTACGTCATCTGTTGGAATAACGTGATTCGGAAGTTGAAGTATATTGACTGATGGCCGAGTTCGTATTATGACGCACTCCTTGGTAATCGTCCAGACGGGAAAGTGTTTCAAGGATTATTGCCTTCGGGCCTCGTTTGGTATTAATATCAAGATAAATCATTGAACACGCATATCAAGATTCGAATCCGAATCCATCAGTGTAATAAGCATATATCAGGCTTAAAATCAAGGTTTTCATATGCACGACCAATTTCCTAACAGCACACAAATTCATTTGATTGTTACAAAGAGAAAAAAAGAAATAAGACCCGGCAAAATGTCAGTAAAATGAAAAAATATATAGTATCTCTATTACATATGCAAATATTCGTGGAAAAAATGCTAATTTAAGGCTGTTACACATTTAAGACAACAAGGAGGTATTAGCTTTCGTAACAACCCCTAAACTTTTTCCTTTACTGGCTTAACCGCTGCAAATTTGCATTGCACAATCGAGTGTTGTCAGCATCATCTGTATATCATCGTTTATTACTGGTGGATCTGATGACTTTGTAACTCACGAGTTCGTTGAAGGTATTAACATGACTTTTAAATATATTTTATGTTTTGAAGAGCTTTATTTTCTTTTTTTTTAAAGTTTATATCTGACGTAACTGAACTACGATATCTTTACTAAACATGACAGCATATCTGAGTGACAAATTTTTGTCCTTTTTAATGTAAAATTTCGCTCGATTTTCTACGTTTAAATGCCTTGTGTCACAAATCAACGAATGATCAGCTGATCAAGCTTCATTGGTTAAAAGATTGCTAAAATACTCGACCGTGACACAACCACACACATGCACACACACCCTTGTTTCTTTCGCAACTACTCAAATACAAGAAAACTCCATATATTGAATTCTTTCTATCATACATTCACCTATTACGAGATAGAATGAGAACTTACAAGTAAACAGTTCCCAGCTGCTTTGAAAGCTCAGATGGCAGATCAAGTGCAGAGCAGTCTTGCGGTCGTGAGTTCGAAACCCGTTGAAGACCCTGGATTTTTGAAAATGATTTCTTCTCTAAATTCACGATTATGGTCATTCTTAATTTGCTTTAAACTTACTATTATCGTTAATTTAGGACACTGTGTCCCAGGACTTGTGGTAGCAGAGAAAATAAGGAAATTAAAAAAAAGATCATATCCGTGGATTGGGGCTTCTACTTTTTAGGAACCGCTTCTTTCCGCTTCACCACTGGAGATCAAGACCCTGCTTTCTCAAAAAAACATTTATTTAAGTATGCCAAAGAATATTGCTGCTGGAGAATTATTAGGCCTAACCTACATTAATAATGTAAGCCTAAACTTGGATTTTAAAATGTTTAGCTTTGTCATGAAGTTTGGAAAGCGACCTTTGCAGTGTGTAATGATTGTTTGTTGCCGTTTGATAACACAGCATTAGAATCAAATATCGTTTAAAATATTGTTCTTGAGCAGCTAGCAGCTACTTTCATTGTTAGCAGCTACTTTCATTGCTAGCAGCTACTTTCATTGTTAATTTCAGTTTACAGTGTCCCCAATTAGCGCTCCAGCGCTAGAACGACTAGACACTTAAATAAAGTTCCTTTCCTTTCCTTTCCTTTCGCAATGGCATCCAATTCAAGATCCCAGGACTAAGTATGAAATTTGTAAAGAAACAGTCTAATATAGGGATCCCGTCATCTGGACCTTTCTCAATCGCATTGTTAAGTTTAATCAAAGTACTAATAAGGACAGTTTTAAACAAATGTTGAGGCGATTTTCTAAGGATATAAATAATTTCTCTTTTAAGGCACCAACAATTGCACATAAATACATTATGTATATCTATTTTTAGCTTTATACAATTTTCTGTAATCAGGTTAGATCTTTTAACTTTCTAATTAGTCTTAGGACTTGTACCGTATGTATACTTTAGTCTCTCGCATTTTAATTAGTTTTCTACTCGTTTTATTTCAAATCATTACATGCATATCTATTGATTTTATCTAATTCATTTTAAAATAGTAATTAGTATACAGCAGGTCCACATCAGCCTTTGGCTGCTCTTTTATTAACCTGCTCAACCAAATAAAGATATGTATGTATGTATGTAATGAACATTCCCAGGATCGAGTCCTACGTCCATACACTTCGGTTATCTTTTAAAAAATATATGCCCATTTCCCATAATCCATATCAAGCTTTCATTCTTCCAAATTAACGATGATCGTTAATTCAAGGTATAGAATGGGTTGGGATTTTTGCAGGTTCCTTTCGCAATTGGCCAGTTAAGACTGAATCTAGCATGAAATGGAGTCTAATGCGGGAGAAATAATATACATTTTTGCAGATACAGCGGCCATTTTGATTGTTTCGAAAGACATTATGGGATGCGCAGTGGGCAAATTAATATGTATTTGGCCCCTGAGCATCCCATAATAGCTATTTGAAAGAATAGAGATCAAAATGGCCGCCGTATCTGAAAAAAGGTCTATTGGCATGGGCACCACTGATTGGCCCGCATTAGCCTCCATTTCATGCTCGATCCAAGGTACATCCCACATGTTCGCTATGCGCTATGCGTGCCTTTTTTCTCGTTTTGTAGGTCAACGACCACTCTGTAATCGAGAAAACCGTCTTCCCTACTTAAATGTTGTCTTTGTTCATTGGTAAAACACTCCTCAATGAGCCACAAAAAGGTTCTTTAAGTTACGCAAAAATCAAAGTAATTAAAAAACTGAAGGAGTTTCGTTTTTCTGAGGACTTTAATTGCCACTACATCTGTTTGCAATTTGATTGGTCACTGAGACGGTCTTAGACCGCTGGTCTTATACTCTTTTTGTCGGTTTTATTGGGGACAAACAAGTCAGGAATACAGTAAGACAAGGAAAGAAAGTCGACAAATAATATTCTTCAGCTGGCCTTCTTTAAAGTCTCTCAGTGGTGCAAATTCTAACATGAGCGAAGACCAAACAAATCAAAAAGCTCAGTCGGCAGAAACAGAACTTTAAACAAATTAACATCTGCATCTAGCTATTTGCCTCCACCGGGTGAAAAAACAATCATTTGGAATGCCTTCAGGACAAAAACTTGAACAAAATCAAATCGAACTTGGCAGTGAATTTAAATAAATGCAATTTTGCCTTTTTAGCTCATTTATTTACCTATAGCGTGCTTAAATCATTTGAAAATAACAGGATAGGACAACATCTTTGACAACTTCCACTAAAAAAGGCCTATTTCAGAACCCCAAACGCCCTTTCAAAGGTTAAAAATTTATGTTTTTTTTTCAGAAATTGCAGCCACAAGGAATCCTTCACCTGACACCTGTCCGTTCGATTTTATGATTGCTTGGAAGAACTGTTATTAACTTGCGATCAGGCGTTCTTTTCTAAGAGAGGGCGCGTCCTCTCGCCTTAACTCATCATGTTAATCTATTATTGATGAAACTCATGAGTTACATTTGTAACACTCTTAACTTGAAAATGATGATTTCTCAGTGTCGATCGACTACGTACATCATGCTAGATGCGATGTCTATATCAGGCGTTCAAGAGGTTCTAAACTTTAATCTCGATGCATGTTTGAACTACATTGAACCTATAACATTGAATAAACAAATATTAACGTTTGGTGAAACTTGACCATCAATTAAGGGTTAATTTTCTTTGCTGTTAATTAACGCCGCCGAATAAACAGAATCTCCGACAGAGCTCAAGGAAAAAAGGCGTTATTGACCGATTTATTGCGATGCATATCATAAGGTTATAAAAATATAAATTGTCGATTATTTACCTTAAATTTTTATTAATTTTCCCTCAGAGCAAGATCGATGAGTATTTCTTCCATAGTTATCAACAAATAAGCGTTTACTTCAGTAAGAGCGAAATACAAGGAAAATAACAGTCTTGTCTAACCTCTATGATTTTCTGTCTTCGTTGTCTTGATCTTCGCCAAAAACATAAAGGCGGAGAGAAAAATGCTTTCAAACGACGCTTTAAATTCATATTGACTGGCCACTTAACAAATCTTGATGTAAAAACGCATAAATGTATCCCGGGCTGAAAAGAGCATAGAAGAACCCTACCAAAGCAAGATGAATTCCCGTCAAAAGTAAGTATACCTTTTTCAACCTCGTCACAATAAAACTGCCCAATAAAGCTCTAGAAAGTAACAATACAGTCTACGCACGTATACTGAGCGGAAGTGAGTCGTATTTGAAGTGTGTACCAGCTGCAGGCGGAACTCTTCAGCCGGGATTTGGTAAGTGGACCAAAATTGTGAATGGGCGATTCAGTATGACAATGGAAAGAGAAGTTTGTCAGTAAGGCTGACAAAACGGCAGAAGGGATATTTGTTCAAATATACAAAGAACTGTGTCTTTATAAGCTTTTATAAAACATCTCTCTTTCAAACGTTCAAACTTGATTAAAGCCGTTTCTAAAATATAATGCCTTCACCATGACAGTGACTGAATATATATGTTTATTTATTTATTTATTTATTTATTCAGTATTCATTTTTTATAAGTTATGATTTACTTTGAGAAGGTGCCAGACTCATTGTTGGGACGGCCTTTAGAGAGTTCAAGAAACAACGACATAGGACTTTCCACTATTTCAAATACTTCGTAATTATTCCATGGAACATCATGTTGAGGTTGTATAGTATGAGCAGTAAGAGCAAAGTATCCTACAGCTGGAGTATTACGAACAGTTTTTAAGTTAGGACAGGGATTAAGAAATTCAGTGTTGTGAAAAACAAAGATTTCGGCAATGTAAGCCTATCAGGTACTGTATTAAAAATGTGTGCTTCAGGTGTGACATCAAATTTTCAACTGTATCTGAGCAAATAAAGAACATTTAAGCTTGTTAAAACTCTCTTCAAGTTGGATATCGTTAATATAGATTAAACCAGGAGCCCATTATAACACAAAGCTTTGGACAGGAAGGAAGAGTCTTGAGGCCGCACCAAATGTAGTATTCTACATCTCTGAAAAAACGAATCAGTTTGAATTTCCCGTGTTCGTCTTTGTATTTTTCTGCAAGTAAGATAAGAACCATTCATTTAAAGCACCGGCTTGGGTGCCAAATAGGCTCGATTACCAGCCACTGTTCCAGGAAATGAGCCAGCGCTCACTCCCGAAATCTCGGCTGGACGCGTCAGGTGAGCCGATTGTTACTGAATCTCCGCCAATCAGAAACTCGCCTGCACAAATCTAGCAGGCATTCGATGAATTTATTGTACCGATTGCCCAGAAATATTCGGGGAAAGTGGACTTGTGGGGTGCTTTACGATTTGAAAAACACGCGGATTTTAATGAGGTAATTGCAAAATCTTTGGAAGAAGTATAATAAAAAACATTGTAACTGCTGTAGTTCTTTCATAATTCACGGTAAATTACGATCGTCCAGGTGAGTGTAGTCCGCTTAACGAGACGCGCCCTACTGGTTTGTGACTCACATGACAGCTTAGCAGACAAACATCGGATTCCATGTTGCCGTGCGTCTCTAGATCACAGATGACATCAAAATGTGGTAAGATTAAAAAAGTGACACACGAGACGATAGCTGAGTGTGTCACTGATGTTGTTACCACATTTTGACGTCTTCTGTGATCTATTACTTAACAGACACACGGCAACATGGAATCTATTTGTTTTATATAATAAAGAATTAAACTTTATTCGCATAAAAGCTGACGGTGACGTCAATCGTGCGTCTGTCCTCTAATAGATCATAGGCAAGAACCAATCAAAATGCGAGAATAACTTGGGTTATTATATATAAAAGTACTTAGACAACGTTTTCAGTAAGAACGACTACAACTACGACTTCGTTACACGCAATACTTACCGTACAGAACCTAACGCAACAAAAACTAACCTGACAATAATAAAAGCAAGATGACACACGCTAACACCAACCCGGTGTGGCCAGCACATTACGCATGCGCACAACCATTTCACCCGGTCAATTAGCAGCCATGTTGTTTTTAATTACGTGACACACCGATCTCTCAAGGTGATCCACCTTCCCACACGATTGCCGTGGGAGAACAGTTTTGCTATTCCCAACCCAGCTTACCACATGTATGGCATGTGAAGCTGCCACTTCAAGGGGTGCTAAAAGCACCCGTCTGGTATGTTAGCTATGCCATGCTGATAAGGCCCAAAAACGCCGAAACAGCTGTGTAATTGTAACTTATTGGCTTACTTGTTTATTTTATGGGTCCTTTCCTAAGTACCTGCCGGGAGGGGACGCCGTGGACCCAACCCTAAACTGAGCGTGCGCCATGTCGTTCCCCTCGTGTCCTAATAGTCTGTTGGCGTACTTCCCTGAGGAGAGTTACCGTTATTTTGGTTCGACGGTTGTCTTACCACAGTTGCTGGAGGCTGTTGACCAAGAAAAGCTCGTGGCTGTTCAGTTCTTGCGTGGTGGTCTTGTTCGCTTGACTTTTAAGGACTGTGGACTGTGATTCAGGGTGGCTTGTCTTTCGGTGAAACGCCTATTCGTGTTTCACAAGCAGATGCGAAAGTTCGCTCCCTCCATCTTCGGATCTTCCTGCAGCAGTATCTCCAGTTTCTTTAGTTCTTTTGGGGAAGACCTTTCTGTTAACCGTAGTACGTTCGATGGCTTTCCAGCGCTCTACAATGGCAACCCTGTTGTGAAGATAGCCTTGGACAATGAAGTGCCGTATTTTGTTTAGTGCTCATGGTTTTCTTTGTCGTGCGTGATATGCTGGTCAGCCCCCTCAGTGTTCTGTGTTCATTTGGCTAGGTAGTGTAGGCAGGCCTGGGGCTCTGTTCATCCGGGGCACAGAAGTTCTTGTTGGTGGTCCTCTCGCTCGTCCACTTCGCCGTCTTCAGCCCCCGTGTCTCCTGCTCTTGTGTCTGCTGTTTCTACTCCGCCGTCTTCCGCCTCCGTTCCTGCATCGCCTGAGGTTCCTTCTTCTGTTCCTGCTGTCCCTGCATCGTCTGCTGTTACTTTTGATAGTGAACCTGTTACCTCAGTTGCTCCGTCTTCGGTTCCCGTTTCAACTGAGGTCTTCAGTTGTTGCTCATTGTGATAAGATTGATTCATATCTTCTTTCTGCTCTAGGCGACTCCCCGCGTCGAGTTACTGACTGTTTCTCATGTGATAGAGAAGAATGGTTTGTCCGTTGATTCCCATCAGTATATGGCTTGTTTTGTTTCAAGTTCAGCGTAAGATTTGTGTGCAACTACAAACCGGCAAGAAACCTATGAAGCGAGCTCCAGCTAAAATGTCAGAATGCGAGGTTCCGCCTGCTCGCAGGAAAACCCGCCCGAGTCCTGTGCCTTCCAAGTGAAATTTGTGTTTGTTTTCCCTAGAGAGACCTTTTTCGAGTTTGTACTCTATTTTTTTCTTATGATGATTGTAAATAGGAGTTTCTTTATCTTGTGAATAAAGGAGTTTGTGTTTTTCTCGAAAAAAAAAAAAAGCTGTCCATGGCTACTAATTGACCGGGTGAAATGGTTGTGCGCATGCGTGATGTGTTGGCCACACCGGGATGGTGTTAGCGTGTGTCACCTTGATTTTATTGTTGTTACTGACGAAACGTCAGTCAATGTCATCTCAAACAGTCCTTTTCAGGACTACACTCACCCGGACGATCGTACTTTACTTAATCATGATATGACTCCAGGGTTCAAACCATTTACGGTAGTTCTTTCAGCTGCATTTTCGGGAAGGTCATCCCCTACACCTCCCGGTGCGAATACATTTGTTCTGTCACCCAACAATTGAGATATTGAAGAGAAGCTCACTTCGTGACTGGCAGTTGTCAAAATTTCTGTATTTGTAAAACATATGATGAAATGCTAAGTTCAGTCCGAGGTTTTTACATAATATTTCCGGTTGTTGTCTTGAGTTCGGGGATCGTGCATCTGAGCTGGTCAGCTAGGGGGAACACGAACAGCAGGAAATGAAGTGAAAGCTGTTTAATCAAAACAGGAGAGCACATTAAGGTAATAAATTGTCTAATACAAATCTTTTAACATGTGAAATTGTGCGTTAAGATTCTTTTGGAAGCATCAAGCTTTCGTCACTTGTCGCACAACAACAAACCGACAGTTCTACAAAATTTATTCAACTTCGGAGAGTTCGTGTGAACCGCAAATTAAAATCTACCATGTTTTAGCACAATGCTCAAATACTCTATACCTTGAGTTTTGGGCAAAACCGCGGTGTAGCATAAAAATAAACTGTTAGAGTGGAGGTTTCCGTGCATAGATTTTTAGGAGTGGGATTTTTAGATAATTGCATGCCGCTAGGGATGTCGTAAACAATAGAGTTCATCGTCGACGAGCGTTTCCGTAAGCTCTACCCGTTGCAACCACTTCCGGATCTTTTTAAAAAAGATTGTGACGGTGGGAATTTTTTATGTTATCATATTTTGTAGATAGTAAGTAAAGAAAATGATTCATGATTAAAAAAATAGGGGTCACTGATGATCTAAACGAGTAAAATCGATGTGATGATGCAAAGCTCTTGGAAAATTTCGATTGTCACGTTTTTGCGTGACATGTCGGGGAACGACTGGAACCCAAGACAGGATCCCTTGGGGATTTTGAAGGGATGATGAAAGGTAAGTTTCAAGCAGACATCATCTTCATTTGGTTCTCTCCATTGCCGTCATGCTCATTTTCTGGAGTGTGGTTTTTTTAAATTTAATCCCTGACTGTTTTCTCGCAGGTCCGGACTATTCAAGCGGACGAGGACGAAAGTACAATTGTGCTCTATTTTCACGAAAGTAAAGGAAAACAATTTCAATAACATGCACTCATTTTAAAGTTAAGTTCAGCTGTAAGTTCCTAGGCTAATAAAAACATTTGAAAAAAACAGCCCCATTAAATTTACGCAATAGTTCATCCTTGAGTTTTCCAAACTTTCAGCCACTACTCAATCAGCTATTTTTTCCAGAGCTTTTTCACCCTCACGCTCATTTCTCTTTCACGTTTCATGATGATTCGGAAATAAATGTGCCATTATTTTGCCGGTCTGGAATTTTTTCCCCGGCGTTTTTGTCGCCATGTTATTTCCACTAATGCTTGAAAAATATTTATGAAAGTCTAAGAGACTAGTGCACGACTGATAAAACAACGCGAATATCAGTCGTGCAGAAGTCTACTTGACTTTCATAAATATGTCTTAATCAATTTTGACTGATCACGATCTTCTCTGATCCAACGCTGTGATCCAACGCTTCGCGCTCGCGCTCGTCCTTCGCGCGCGCACTCGGGAATCGCGCTGGCCCCGCAAATCCGCCTGTTCTGCAGGATGCGCTCTGCAAGATTTATCGTCCACGGTTTTTGCAAAGGTTTTAAAATCTCAGCTTCACTAATGCTGGAAAGTATAGTAATGCGTGACATATTACGGTCTTGTTACCTGCGCAGTAACGTTGCGCACAAACAATTAGCGCGAACGTCATAAAGTTTAAATTTCTCTCGGTTGCATAAGAAGCGGTTTAAAAATATCACCACCAAAAACAAAAAACAAATCACCACCAAACTAGGAGTAAAAACCTTTTATGTTACCCCGCTTTTTTCCTTTTG